>NC_056731.1:250828280-251115780 GCF_019279795.1 Protopterus annectens
GGAGTTGTGGTTTTCATTAGAGCGACCTTTATTGATTTGTGGAATAATTATATGTATATATATATATATATATATATATATATATCTGTAATGTAACATGGTGTAGTTGTTCTTGCCAGAATGATGAGCTAAAAAGGATATAAAGTAATGTAAATATTTTGCCTAGTGTAACTAGAGTTGTTACTTTAAAATTGATATAAATAGCATGTATAAAGGCTGCTGTGTTACTATTAAGTGCTCAGAAAGGGTGGCAAGAACTTTTATATGTGTCTGCTTTAAAGTGCATACGACTCGGCATTTTATGGTTATTGTGATCGCTTGCCTGGTATTGTTCCTGTATACATAGAGCAATTGCTTTAGGTAGTCAGATACCTTTTGTATTAGGCAGAGAGGGCTGTGATTCTACCAAACTAGAGTCATTGGCTTCCCATAGAGAGGGAATAGTTGCCTGGGATATCATTTCAGGATGTTATATTGCAATAAGCAAGAATTGCTGTGGATTTTTCAAAACCAAAAATTGAAAAGGTCACACAGACAAAACCAATTAGTAAAAAGTACAAGAAAAACCTAGCATGCATATTTCGTCCTTCTTATGACCCCATCAGCACAGCATAAGTGGACTGTTTGGCTATAGTACAGAAACACAGGGACTTTACACCCAGCTAGTGTCCATAACCATTATGGTGTCTGCAAAATATCCCAACTAACATCCAAAACCAAAAATTAAAAAGATCACACAGACAAATCAATTGTGTCCACAGCTAGTGGAGTTTGGATTTATTGGTTTGAATGTATCCACAAAGACTTGAAAAAGTAAAAAGTTATAGAAAAAGTAAAAAGTTATGGACATATAGCTGAAACATTTGATGTCCTTAAGGTGTCATTTGCATATATCTCATGGGCCACTATTACCGGAGGTTTAAGTTATCACACAGTGAAAACTCTAGCTTGGCTAGGTTTTTCTTGTAGTTTTTATTAATTGGTTTGTCTGTTTGACCTTAGTTTTGGATGTTAGTTGGGATATTTTGCAGACACCTTAATAGTTATCGACATCAGCTGGGTGTAAAGACCCTTTGTTTCTGAACTATAGCCAAACAATCCACTTATTTGCGCTGACAAGGGCATAAGAAGGCTGAAACACGCATGCCCACATTTAGTGAGGTTTGTCTTTATTTGCCTGATTGTAGCCAGAAAAACTTTAAAGAGTAAAAAGTCACGGACATTCAAAAGTGATATAGCTGAAACACTTGATGTTCTTAAGGGTTCAGTTCCATATATCTCGTGGGCCTCTATTACAGGAGGTCTAAGGTATCACGCACTGAAAACTCTAGACTGGCTAGGTTTTTCTTGTAGTTTTTGCTGTGGATTATTTTGAAAAGACCTGGATATCTTTCTGTGGAAGAATCCAGGCGAGAGAGAGAGACACTGCAGGAGAGAATCTGTATACTATGAACTTTTATTCCTGCTTCTTGTCAGTACAGAAAGGAATTAACTGGCTGTTGTGGAAGTAATTGTTATCTTGTTTGAGGGGCCGTGGGACTTCTGAAAAAAAAAAGGTACTTTCTATGTTTTTTCTTTTTGGTCAGATGTATATTTTGGCACACTTGCTTGTGTAAGAAAGGGCCTGCACCATTTACACATTCATTCAGGATTAGAATCACTTTACTTCGCATTTAAAATCTAGTTGCCTTAGGTTGAAGTCTTCCAAGTGGAAAAAGGGGGATACACAAAACATGAAATGTAGTAACTAATTGAATAGCTGGATTAGTGATATAATTAAAACGATTCAAAAAGACATCTTCAAGAGAATTCTGCTTTCATCCCTTTATGTTGCAGGGTTTTACATTTCAAAATATAAAGTGTCTTTTAGCTTATATTTTAACAACCATTCATTCTCCAAGTAAAGTGTTAATATGCTCTAAGTCAGCACATGTTACACCAGAAGGTTTTGGTTCTTGAGAGTTGTAAGAATGTAAAAGCCACAGGATTATCTTAACTTTTTAACATTGAGAAAGTCTTTTATTCACTGAAAAGTTCTCTCAGTACAAATTGCTTAAGCTTACTGTAAAACAATTCCTCTGTAGAGCTTTTCTTTCCAGAAACAAAATGTTATTTCAGCATGTTAACTGCAGTAAATATTTAACTTTAAGTTCAGTACATTTATTGCCGAGTTGTCATCCATTTAATTCTTCTATTATTTTGTCCTTTACAGGCTCCTTTGACATCCGTACTTCTGCCCTGTCTCTCCAGTATCTATCATTGAGCTATAGAAATATTCATGTAGTCTCAAGAGTGTAAAAGTATTTAATTTAATGAGACATTGTGAACCAAAGAAGCTGAACCACATATATTTTTTTTTACTGGACCGTGGAAGCTTCAATAGCTTAGCTGAGAAGTCCTTAAAAATTTGACATTGTAAATCATTTCCCGCGTAATTCTAAATCTTGTTTTTTTTTTTTTTTGCATAAAGGAGAGGAGAGCAATAATATTTAATATGCTTTATTTCCTCTACATTCAGGGACAGAGCAGAACCGTATCCTTGGGAGACTCGCAGTTGTTGCTATTTGATTCTTCCACAGACTCCGACCCCTGTCTGCCAGATATCTTTAGGAAGAGATGTGCAAAATAAAGCATGCAGATTCCCCTTCAAGGTCTGTTACCAGCAACACTGACTTGGAAGAAAGAGAGGGCTTCTCCCATTCCTCTCCTGAAGATATTACTTTTGACAAGGTCCTGAAATTGATGAAGCAGAGGAGATCATAGCCTTCTGACTCACTCTCTCAGAAAGAGAAAGAGGAAGTGCACTTCAAGACATTTGGCTCCAAAACATTTGTCTCTACCACTTCTACCTCTTGGGTGGTCCCTCCAGCTGACCATCTCATAGATCTGGTCACCAGGAGGGCATGGTGCAAACCTGATACTGATAGAGCCATTCCACAGAAACACAGTAAGGTGTTACATCACACTAAGGATAGGCAGTCTTGATCTAAAGGTCCTCTGGTGGGGACTCCTTGATTGTTGCAGCTGTCACCAAGAAGGAACTTACAGATGTATCAGCTGCTGTCCATCCCCCAGACAAAGAATCCATGATGATTGGCAGGATGGCAAAGTATGTCTACACCTCTGATATCTTCCCCATAAGGATGTTAAACTATCTAAGACAAGCAAACAGATTCCAAAGGGACTTAACTAAACAGTCAATAGATACTTTGGACAGCCAGTGACTCAGGACCATGACCAGTTACAGATTACCTGCGTACCATGTTCAGCATCATGAAACTTTCCATGCATCTGTACCACAGTGTGGCCAATGGAGCAGTCAGGGTGGCAGGTAGTAGCATAACCCTTCAGTGTCATTCCTGGCACCGTCTTTGTGATTTTACAAACAATTTCAAGACATCCTTTACCAATGCCCCTTTGATGAATCCTCGCTATTTGGATAATCAGTTAAAGAAAACTTGTTGCAGTGTGGGCAAGATGGGAAAATGCTGTCTGTCATAGGGGTCAAGTCTGAGAAACTTTAGAGATCATTCAGTAGGAATCAGAAGGGTTGAAATCCCTGCATGAGCCCTATGACTCCCCCTCTGATAGGGTTGGCTGAAGGACTGTGGTAGAGGTGACCCATTTAATGGATGCAGACCACATAGCACTAGGGGTACTCAGAACCAAAAATACAGAGATCCCTTCTCGTGAAGATCAAATCAGTATCCCTGAAGGCCTGATCAACTCTCCATATCTGGAGTTAGTTGAGAATCATTGTCCATACACCTACCTGTATGGATGGCCATTATGCAGGACTGTTACATGAGAAATATCATATCCATAGACTGCACCATACAGTTTTCCCAAAGACTACCACTTCAAAAGCCACCATTGTGCAAAATTCCACTCGACAGTTACAAGCAGCTCTCCAGGAGGTGTTCTCACAAGCCATCCAGGAGGTTCCACAAGACCAGAGACTGTCAGAAATTTACTCAAGATTCTTTTTGGTTCCAAAGAAGAACAAAGACCTTGTGACAGTACTGGTTCTCAGGGACCTAAACCTTTTTGTGAAAAAGACCCAATTCAGAATGGTTGTATGTCAGCGATTTTGTCCTACCTCAAGGGAAATGACAGGATGTGCTCCATAGACCTCCAGGATGGCCTGCTTCCACATAAAAATCACAGTGGAGTCCAGGAGGTTTCTGTGATTTTAGATAAGAGACAGTCATTATTAGTTCAGACCCTTATTTTCAGTATAACCACAGCCCCCCCCCCCCCAAGTATGTACCAAGTTCATGGCAGTATTCACAGCTGATCCCTACTTAAAATATTGGCTCCTAGCTGCAACAACCAGAGAGCCCTCACTAGAAGCCAGAGACTACTTTCTACAGCTATGGTTATCTTTGGGTACCTCCATAAACTACCAAAAATCTTGGCTACAGCTCTGTCAGCAAATCATCTTTATTTGATGCAATCTTGGCACAATCTCATGTCAGGTGTCTTTAACTCAAGAAACACAACACACACTGTGATGTTCAGTTCAGCCTTGGGTCAGCATCACAAATCCCACTGTGGTATTCGTTTTCCTTTCGTGGCTGCTGCAATTTTAGTGGTCCTTCCTCCAGATTTCACATGAGAATCCTCCAGTGGATGTTGTCTACTCGGTGTTCCTAGCTGACAGCCCCACCAGCACCATTCATTTAATGTAGTCCTTCAGGAATCATCTGAACTAGTGGTTAACATTCCATTTTTTTCTGGAAGAAACCCCATTCCTTCTGCCAGCACTGACAGCACTCCACTCTTGGAAGGAGGGGCATTTTGAGGCCAAGAAGGTCCAACAATGATCTTACAATTAATCAGAGGCCAGTTTTCTCACCAACATCCTAGAGATGAGGGCAGTTCACCTAGCATTGCAAGAGTTTTGACTTAGGAGTGTCTTGCAGTCATACAGAGTGCCAGTAGTCTGGTACATCAGCTGACAGAGAGGAACCAGATCTTATTCCCTATGTAGTTAGGCCATGAGTATGGCAATAAGCATTGAATTCAGGTTGCCTTCTAGTAGCAATACACATTCCCCAGAATATGTATTGCCTTCTAGTAACAGTACATATTCCGGAGATGTCCAACTGGCTAGCAGATAGACTGTGTAGGACCATCCTGATGCCTCACAAGAGATCCTTCAGTCCTCCAGTGGCTCAAAAGATTTTAAATCACTGGGACCATCCTTGCTTCAGCTAGTTTGCCACTCCCTTCTACATCAAGTGCATAGGCTACTTCACCGTAGATCCTCCCAGAAGGGCAGTCACTGATGGATGCTGTAGTCTGCAAGTGGCCCCCATGGTCTTCTCTACACCTTTCCTCCAAGTTTCTTCAGAAGGCATCAACCTGTAAATCACAAGTGATTCTCATTGCTCTGTACTGGCACAGACATATTTGATTCACCCCAATCAGGCCTCATTTGAAGAAGTCCCCTTGGCATCTTGATCCACAACCACATCTTCTGCCATACCTCTCCAGTCAGCCTCACCCCGGCATGGTTTGTCCATTTCCTCTAATGGACAGACATGCTTCATTTTCAAATGTAATCCACAGTTTGTCTGCTTCTCTAAAGCAGTATACTCATAAAATTTATGAGTTGATGACAGCATTTCCTTGCATGGGCAACCAGTCACGGACTTGATCCTTATTCCGTTTTTGTTGCAGGTATTTTACAATTTCTGTCTACATTATTCATAGCAGATTCCAGCTACTCCACCATCAAATTGCAGCTGGCTGTCATTTTCAGTTACTACCCTGGATACCAGAACAATATCCTGGACTCTCATAAACTGTGCAAAGCCTAACATCCCACTGCCTGACCTTTTGACAGTACTGGTTCTCAGGGACCTAAACCTTTTTGTGAAAAAGACCCAATTCAGAATGGTTGTATATCAGCGATTTTGTCCTACCTCAAGGGAAATGACTGGATGTGCTCCATAGACCTCCAGGATGGCCTGCTTCTACATAAAAATCACAGTGGAGTCCAGGAGGTTTCTGTGATTTTAGAGGAGTGTGCTTTTTCCACCCTTCTATTAGAAACCCTACTCCACTGTGGGATCTAAATTTAGTCCTGTAAGCACTAACAAAGACATAGTTTGAACTAGCTTCATTTGCAAATTTGAGGTATTTATTTTGGAAAAACACTTTTATGGTGGCTATTACATCAGCTAGATGAATTTCAGAACTTCATGCTTTGTCAGTTGCAGCTCCATATTTGGTCTTTCATGAGGATAAAGTCTCCTTATGAACTAATCCATCTTTTATTTTCAAGGTGGCTTCTAAGAGTAATATTGGCCAGTCTAGTAACCTTCCAGTCTTGTTTCTTCATTATTCCAGCAATGGAGAGTACTTGCTACACAAATTACTTGTCCACAGTCATCTCACATTCTACCTACCCATAACAAAAACTTTCAGAATGAACACCCAGTTATTTGTCTCCTTTGCACCTTCCAGGTTGAGCTCCAAAGTTATTAAGCAAGCACTGATCAGTTGGCTATCAGACTGTATCTCCTTTGTTTAATCTACCAACATCAAGAGTCTTAATTTTAAACCTAAGTCCCATTCCACAAAATCTATGGCATCTTCTACGACCTTTTCAGGATTTCCTTCATTGATGTTATCTTTGCAGCAGCCACATGGTCAACACTACAGAGCTTTTCCAAACATTAAAAATTGTAATCCTTTCTAGAACTAGAGCTGCATTTGGAGCTTTGGTTCTTAAAGGTATCCTGTCATGATTCCACCCAAGATTTCAGGTTGCTTGGGATTCTGTCCCAACTGTTGGATCGGATGTTAGTGCTATGTACTTACCTTAATATTTGATCCTTTTCATCCACGTCCATCTAACATGACATCCCTTTCACCCACTCTCCATTATCCTGCCAAATTGTTACAGTTTAGTTGCTTCTAGCTTCTTGCTGTTCCATTGCTTTTTTCCTGGTGCAGGTGGTCAGTACTGAACCAAAGCTTCAAACACAATTTGGATCAGTGGATGGCGAATTGCAAATTCATGCCTGGAGAAGCACCTATGTCCTTTATAGACAGGTACAATCTATAAGGTACTCAATGCCCAAGCACAAGTCTATGCCATCCTCTTGCCCCTAGGGGTCATATATTGGGGAAAATTGGGTTGTATTGGCTAGGCTTGTAAGTGGCCTTAAGTCGTTATCCTAGTAATCTTCTACGAACCTATAAATCTGTAATAGGTAGCAAACTTGATCTGAACTGAAGGCTCACAGTGGATTATGGTAAGGTTTGAAAGAGCTTGAGGCACAAGAATTCTAGCTAATATTCGGATTGGATCCAAGGAGTAGATCAGTACCCAATTGTCTTATCGGAAGAACTTGGATGAAAAAGATCCAGCATTATGCTAATAACTTCCATTTATTTATTTTATTGACATTTGATTACTGGGAAAGTCTGACTGGATAGAAGCCCGTTTTCAGCGGAGACCTGGGGAGAAAAGCTTCAAATTATTACAAAACATTTTAAGAACAATAATTTTACAGTCTTCAAAAATAAAACAAAAACATCTGCAGTTTAAATAATTATAACAAATTAGACATGATATAAAAACATTGGTTAAAAATTGATACAAGGTATAGGACAGTTATTTAATATTTAGAGAAATTTTAGACAGTTTGTAGAGAAATTAATTAAAGGTAAGGTAGTGTAATACAAACAGGAATTGCAATATGAAATGAGGGAAAAACAGGCTTATGGCATATTTAGAAAGAAAGTAAGAGATGAGAATTAGATAACAGTAAGGAAGTAAGTTAAGAAGAAGAGGAGAAGAGGAAGGAGGTATAAGGAATGAAAAGGTACTTGTTTACATTTAGGGATATAGGTTATCCTGGTTTTGAGCAAGAGCAGAGCCAGATTTTAGTTAGGAAGTCTTTCAGAGTGGTTTTGAAAGATGGGAGAGTGGGTGCAGACCTGATGGATACATGTAAGGAGTTCCAGGTCTTAGCAACCTTGTACGAGTGTAGACAATGGCCAGCAGATTTGCTAAGTTTATAGACATGAGTTTTTTTGTCACTGGATTGCAGTGACTGACTAGGAACATAGTTGTCTTGAGTGTTTCTTAGTGCTGGACAGGCAAATTGATGCTGGATAATTTTATAGGTAGTAAGAAGTTTTGTATGCTAGCTGATGTGGCAGTTCTAACCAATTTAGGCTTTTCAATGCAATACAGTGGTGGGTTCTGAAAGGGGTATGTGCTGCAAATTTAGCAACTTTGTTATAGCATTGTTCAAGTTTCAATTTTTGTGAAGCCTGGAGGTTAGTAAGGATAGGAGCAACATAAAAAAGAGTCGAGAGGAGAGAAGTAGCAGCAAGTGTAGTTTTAGTTGCATCAGTGAGAAAGTTTTTGGCTCTGTAAAGCATCCCTAGTTTTTGATGAGTTTGTCTTATGCAATTTTGTATATGCAGGTCGAATGTAAGATTATCATCCAGTATCGCCCCTAATAATTTTCCTATGAGAAGTGACTTCAATGGTTGTAATATCAAGAGAGAGGACTTTAATTGTTTTTCATGAGAAAGGGATTTTGGCTTGAGCATGAGTTGTGAGTTACAAAGACGCATTTTAGTGGCAGCTAAAGCTTCCTGAGTAATTTTTTGGGGGTGTACCATGTTGTCAGATGTGCAAATGAAAGTAGAATCATCTGCATATTGTATTAGGGTGGCCTGTTGTGTGGAAGTATAGAGGATGTTGGTGAAAATGTTAAAGAGGAGGGGACCAAATATAGAGTCTTGTGGTACACTGGTGGTGACTAGGAGGTAAGGAAAGAGCATAGAGTACCATTTAACTGAATGATACCTATTGGACACGTAGCTTTTCAACCACAGAAGGGTGGTTTATTTATCTCCCTCCAGCTAAAAATTAGACTGTTCTACCAAGATTTTGTAGGTTTTCTTCTTACCTATGTTTTAAGCCACCCTTGCTGGATTATCTTGGATGACTTCAATATTACACTGAATTATGTTTCAATGGCCTTTATTCAAGCCTTTTTTGCATTAAAATGACATAAATGTCTTTGGTTTCAAACAACAAATTAATTATCCTACATATATGCATGGTCATACCTTGGATCTTGCCTTTTATCTTGATGTCTCTATTACTAATCTAAGAGTCAATCCAGGGACTTGGTCATATTTTATCAGTCCTTTAATTAATCACTCTCTTGAAGTCTGTCTTGGCCCATGTAGGAAATGTAGTGCAGTTTCTCCAGAACACTTTATTTCTGCTATATCCAATCAACATCTCAAATGGGCTGGACAATATCGTAAGTACCTACAACACTTTCTTAAGTCAATCCTTAGATCTTATTAACCCAGTCTAAGTCTTTCTGATAGGCTTAGACCCACAAGAGGCATAGTATAACTCACCTTTACAATCTTTAAGGATGAATGATTGTAGACAGGGGCGGCTCGTGGCATAGGGCTGCCGGACTGCAGCCCCCTCAAAAAGAAAAAAAGAAAAAGAAATGAAAAAATAAAAAATATTTTTTAAAATTACGGACTTGCAGCATGCGCATAGACCGAGTCCCGCTTATCGGTCTATGCGCATGCTCAGGGCAGCCAGCCGTCCCCATAGGGGACACAAGGCGCCTGTGCACTTTACAGTGCACAGACCCGCCAGGATTATGGGACGATCCGGACTGCAAGAGGAGCAGCAGGGACTCGGGACAGTGCCTCAGGGATCTCGTCGCTGGAAGGAGCATGTGGATCTCATGGGTCTTCAGTATTGCGCGGGAAGGATGTATGGATTGTACGGACGTTAACTCTGGATGTATTCATTCAGGATTCAGGTAAGGTGCCTTTCAATTTACAATGTTTATTTTTCTTTGTGTATGGTGCTTGTGCTTTACTGGAGTTTGTGTATGGTGCTTGTGCTTTACTGGAGTTTGTGTATGGTGCTTGTGCTTTACTGGAGTTTGTGTATGGTGCTTGTGCTTTACTGGAGTTTGTGTATGGTGCTTGTGCTTTACTGGAGTTTGTGTATGGTGCTTTACTGGAGTTTGTGTATGGTGCTTGTGCTTTACTGGAGTTTGTGTATGGTGCTTGTGCTTTACTGGAGTTTGTGTATGGTGCTTGTGCTTTACTGGAGTTTGTGTGCTTGTGCTTTACTGATGTGTGTGTGTGTGTGTGTGTGTGTGTGTGTGTGTGTGTGTGTGTGTGTGTGTGTGTGTGTGTGTGTGTGTGTGTGTGTGTGTGTGTGTGAAAATGCCCCAGGTGCTTATGGTGGTGTGGTAGGGAATGCCTCAGGCTTGAACCCTGTACCCTGTATGCAGGTGTTAAAGACTTGAGTACCCTACCCACCACCATTTGTAAAAAATTTCAGATTTTTACCTCATATTTGATCTGATCTGTTCCTCATAATATCTGTGGTTTGTAAATGTTGTAATGCTTGATATTTGATGGTGTAGTAGTAGCATTGTTGCCTCACAGCTGCAGGTTCTTGGGTTTGATTCTTGGCTGGGGTTCCTTCTTTGTGGGGTCTGTATCTTCTCCCTGTGTTTGTGTGGGTTTGCTTTTGTGCCCTCCCATGTTACAAAGACATGTCTGCATTATTTCTTCCTGGGCCTCCGCTGAAAATTTGTTTATTTGTTCCAAGTCAGACTGTCCTGATTAAAAAATGTTAAATAAAATTGATAGGCATTTGAATTTCAGACTTAAGGGTTTCTGAATGTTTAATTCCTGTATTTGATGGTGCAGTGGTAGTATTGTTGCCTCACAGCTATAGGTTTTCTGGTTTGATTCTTGGTTGGGGTGGCTTCTGTGTGGAGTCTGCATCTCCTGCCTGTGTTTGTGTGGATTTGCTCTGGTGCCCTGCCATTTTACAAAGATGTGTCTGCAGTTTTAATCCCTCGTCTCTGCTGAAAATTGTTTTTGTTCTGTCCGCAGTAAATTTGACAGGCATTTGAATTTCAGACTTCAGGTTTCTGAATGTTTAATTCCTTGCAGATTTGATGGTGCAGTGGTAGTATTGTTGCCTCACAGCTATAGGTTTTCTGGTTTGATTCTTGGTTGGGGTGGCTTCTGTGTGGAGTCTGCATCTCCTGCCTGTGTTTGTGTGGATTTGCTCTGGTGCCCTGCCATTTTACAAAGATGTGTCTGCAGTTTTAATCCCTGCGTCTCTGCTGAAAATTGTTTTTGTTCTGTCCGCAGTAAATTTGACAGGCATTTGAATTTCAGACTTCAGGTTTCTGAATGTTTAATTCCTTGCAGATTTGATGGTGCAGTGGTAGTATTGTTGCCTCACAGCTATAGGTTTTCTGGTTTGATTCTTGGTTGGGGTGGCTTCTGTGTGGAGTCTGCATCTCCTGCCTGTGTTTGTGTGGATTTGCTCTGGTGCCCTGCCATTTTACAAAGATGTGTCTGCAGTTTTAATCCCTGCGTCTCTGCTGAAAATTGTTTTTGTTCTGTCCGCAGTAAATTTGACAGGCATTTGAATTTCAGACTTCAGGTTTCTGAATGTTTAATTCCTTGCAGATTTGATGGTGCAGTGGTAGTATTGTTGCCTCACAGCTATAGGTTTTCTGGTTTGATTCTTGGTTGGGGTGGCTTCTGTGTGGAGTCTGCATCTCCTCCATGTGTTTGTGTGGATTTGCTCTGGTGCCCTGCCATTTTACAAAGACGTGTCTGCAGTTTTAATCCCTGCTGAAAATTGGTTTTGTTCTGTCCGCAGTAAAATTGACAGGCATTTGAATTTCAGACTTCAGGTTTCTGAATGTTTAATTCCTTGCATAATTGATGGTGCGGTGGTAGTATTGTTGCCTCACAGCTATAGGTTTTCTGGTTTGATTCTTGGTTGGGGTGGCTTCTGTTTGGAGTCTGCATCTCCTGCCTGTGTTTGTGTGGATTTGCTCTGGTGCCCTGCCATTTTACAAAGATGTGTCTGCAGTTTTAATCCCTCGTCTCTGCTGAAAATTGTTTTTGTTCTGTCCGCAGTAAAATTGACAGGCATTTGAATTTCAGACTTCAGGTTTCTGAATGTTTAATTCCTTGTATAATTGATGGTGCAGTGATAGTATTGTTACCTCACAACTATAGGTTTTCTGGTTTGATTCTTGGTTGGGGTGGCTTCTGTCTGCATCTCCTCCCTGTATTTGTGTGGATTTGCTCTGGTGCCCTGCCATTTTGCAAAGACGTGTCTGCAGTATTAATCCCTGCATCTCTGCTGAAAATTGTTTTTGTTCTGTCCGCAGTAAAATTGACAGGCATTTGAATTTCAGACTTCAGGTTTCTGAATGTTTGATTCCTTGCAGATTTGATGGTGCAGTGGTAGTATTGTTGCCTCACAGCTATAGGTTTTCTGGTTTGATTCTTGGTTGGGGTGGCTTCTGTGTGGAGTCTGCATCTCCTCCATGTGTTTGTGTGGATTTGCTCTGGTGCCCTGCCATTTTACAAAGACGTGTCTGCAGTTTTAATCCCTGCTGAAAATTGGTTTTGTTCTGTCCGCAGTAAAATTGACAGGCATTTGAATTTCAGACTTCAGGTTTCTGAATGTTTAATTCCTTGCATAATTGATGGTGCGGTGGTAGTATTGTTGCCTCACAGCTATAGGTTTTCTGGTTTGATTCTTGGTTGGGGTGGCTTCTGTTTGGAGTCTGCATCTCCTGCCTGTGTTTGTGTGGATTTGCTCTGATGCCCTGCCATTTTACAAAGACGTGTCTGCAGTATTAATCCCTCGTCTCTGCTGAAAATTGTTTTGTTCTGTCCGCAGTAGAATTGACCGGCATTTGAATTTCAAACTTCATGTTCTTCAGAATACATAGTAGCACAACCTTTTTTCTAGCAATTTTCTAAGTTTATAAGATGAATATTTTAAATTTGTCCCTATTTTTGGGACTGTATTCCGCCATTATTGGCTTCGTCCAGGTTTTTGTGCTAAGGTTGACAGCTATGGCAAGAACTGAATTCACTGAATATGGACTGTAGAATTGTGCATATTTACTGATAAAGGTGCACTGTAGAATTGTGCATATTTACTGATAATGGTGGACTGTAGAATTGTGCATATTTACTAATAATGGTGGACTGTGGAATTGTGCATATTTACTAATAATGGTGGACTGTAGAATTGTGTATATTTACTAATAATGGTGGACTGTGGAAGTCTGAGTAGACTTTTTATGATAAATGTTCTCAACTGGGCAGTTTTGCCATTATGGGTGCATATGTTTTGTTTCATTGCTTACTGGAAAAATGTTCAAAACAAATTTAAAACACCCTCTAACAAGTGTACTGTATTGTACAAGGAATATAATTTTAGTACAATGAGGAAGGTGTATCAAAGAGCACATGTATGTTTCATATGCAAGGGGCCTATGATTCGAAAACAGCCCAAAATTAATCTTTATCTGCCACTGGCAAAATGTATTTTCTTTGAATGTGGGTTTCAATGAATGTGAGTTTCAAGGGCAGAGAAGTTTTAATGCTAAGTTTTCATTGTGAGACTGCATTGCTTTGTTTAACAGATTACTTAATGTTTGTGCTGTAAAATACAAAATAAAACTTTCAAATGAAGTCCAATCATTGAAGTAAAGCAGTATGCACATTAGTGTTTATGGTAAATGGAGTGAAATAGCCAAGTAATGGTTAATTGGAATGGCTGCAGAGGCTCCAGTTCAACCATTATTTTGTCAGGGGGGGAAGGGCAGCAAACTCAGACAGGCCCAGCTGAACTATACCTCCCAACTGTCCAGATTTTCAAAGAATGAATAGATTTTTGCTTCTTATTTTTGGTTTGTTGTTCATAAAATTTGTAGTTTTAATTCCTAAATGATTTGCCAGAAGTCACTAAATAATAAGTTTCAGACTTCATAACCTTCATAAAAATGCATGTTAAAGTAAGAGCCGTTCTATCAACTGTCTCAATTTATACAAGAACAATTTTTAGTACTGTTTATATGTGCCCCCAATATATTTGGCCTTGTTCAGATTTACTGCATTAACAGGTTGAGAGGTACATGCAAATAAATTGCTTTATAGAATTAGGCATAGCCAACCTCTCAACTGTCCCCAATTTTTGGCTCAAAATGTTGCTCTTCCCCCTTATAATCCCTCCATAAAATAGCAATTTTGGAAGAAAACATGGAGGGTTTACAATTAAGAAATAACTGTAATAATCAAAGTTATAGATTACTTGAAATGCATGTAGATTCTTTTATTTTGTCAGCTGCTCAAGGTAGCAGTACTAATATTAAAGTGTCCCTTCTTTGACAGGTAGAAGCTGTATTGTGTGTCTATTTTATATTTTTGCATCACATTTTTGGTCCATTTTTCATAAAATTGTGTTTTTGGCAAATTAGTGACAAATCACTAAAGACTGAAGTTAGAAAATGACAGACATTTGAGTTTCAGATTTTATACCCTTCAGAAAATTCATACTAATGCAAGACCTATTCTATTATCTTTCTAAGTTTATTAGAGCAATATTTAAAAATTGTCCTTCTTGTTGTGCCTTTGTCCCACTTCTGTGTATGGCTTTGTCCAGATTTCTTGCTCTTGAAGTTGAGAGGTATGACAAATGTGTCAGGGCCATCACAGTCAGCCAGAGAGATTTCAAATTGTGACATGCTTGTTGCACCCCACTCCCCCATGTAGTGACTCTGGATGTGTCCAAGCAAGGCAAGGAGTAGTTGTATCTACCTTGGATGGGGAGGACACACTGCATAAGTACTACAGTGGCTTTTCATCTGTCCTTGATTTTGCAGAATGGTCTGGTTTCTGTCATATTTTTGTACTGTTGATTTATGCTTATTACTCAAAGTGCCTGTTGCTCTGTGTTTAAGTAGCAATGCTTTAATGACCATAAGGTAAGCTTGTCTGACATCGTAAGATGCAAGTAAGCTTTAATAAGCATACTGTTAAAGAATTGCCAACATTGAAAGCCTTTCTGTTGTTGCCATGCAGAGAATACTTGACTAGATAATGTATAAGCCTTGGGTATTAAAGGACAGGATTCCATTATTTTAAAAAGCTCATTACACTTGTTGGAGACTTCCAGTCATCTCTACAGGCTTTACCCGTAAACTAAACAGAATGCCAATCATGTGTGGTCCATAACCTGTACAGTAATCCTTTAAGCAATGTATCTTGAGCTTGTTTCTTGTTTGCTTTTCATTTCTTACTTTTATCATGTTTTCCCATGAAACGTTGTCAGGCAGCAGGTCTTTCTTGGATAAGAAACATTTTTACAAGTGGGGGCATCACATAGATTTCTACTTTCAGCATGTTGCTTGGTACTTTAATAAAGCTGAATATATTATAATTAGAACTGCAGTGCAAGGAGAAGTAGTTTGAGTTGAGTGCTTCTGGTTTTTCTTATACTTGATTTTGACTGGCATTCCAGTAATGTATTTAAAAAGTAATTTATTTTTTCATGCCTCACAACCTTTTGTTTCCATCTAGATATTAAGTAAGCTGTCATGCAGCCAATGCATTGAAATATTTTTATTCTTCTACACTTATTTTTGTCTTGATTGGACTTTCATAATGATGGTTTGCCACCCAGGGCAGCGTATTTAATTAAAGTTAGTTTTTTGTGGTTTTGTGCATAGCTCCTCCCCTTTGTGGTTGACCACACCCCTTCCCTTTGACCCCGCCCATTCAGCGTCTCCTGCAGCCCCCCTGTGATTTGAAGTCACCAGCCGCCACTGATTGTAGATGTGAACGTATGTTCTGATGTTGTCATTTTCATTCGTTCAATGAATGGGTTTGGATCCGATCCCTGGATCTGACTCGGCCACTTTCTAAGCTTCGACTCTCGAGCTCCTCCCTTACCCATAATTCCCCTGATCACTTTATTGCCCCAGATCTCATTTGCCACTCTTCAGGACTGGTTAGGATTATGGCTTCTCAAGCTCTAATGGGTTTTGTGAGTGAATTAATCTTGTATTTCAATACCTTTTCCATTTGATTTTTGCATATATATATATATATATATATATATATATATCTATATAGTTCATCCCTTACATATTTTCATATGTTTTCTGAATTTTTCCTACAGTAAGGTACTATAGGCTTACCGTTGCTAGTAATTTCTCTTTCTTTACCTCAGCCTGAGGTATTCTTTCTATACCATAGTTAGTAGTACTTCATTTTCTTTACATATTTAAAAAAATGTTTTTGTATAGTCTTGTGTTTGTGTTTTACTAACTTTTTTGCTTCTTGACAAGTTTTTGGTATTTGTATTGTGAGTTTCAGTATGCCTACTGGATTTAAAAAGCACTTCCTGTGAGCATAAGATCCCAAACTCTGATGCCCATAGGGAGTGCATGTACTGTTTAGGGCCTGCACATCTGGACATCTCCTATTTCATTTGCGTGGCTTTTAATGCCATGACCATTAGCGACTGTAGGAATAAACTAATACTGAAAGGCCTTCTTCCAGCTTCTGCTGGTACTTCATCATCAGGGGCTCATACCCCCTCTCAGAAAGCTAAAGAGACTAGGGAGCACCGGAAACACTCTAACTTGAATTCTCCTCAGTCTGCACCTTCCTCTGAACCTCCTGTGAAGGTTTCCAAAAGTGACGATCCAAAGGCTTCAGATCCTATGTGTGCTGTCACCAAGTCTCCTTGGCTCCATAAACCTAGATTTTACCTGGAGCCAGTTTCTCCAGGGTTAAGGTTTCATTGGTCTCCTTTTCTTCAGGAGACCCCTACAAAGTCTTCCAGGCCACCCTCCACTTCTTCTTTGGTTAGGTCTTTCCGTAGTCTCTCCGAGTCAGAGGTGAATAGATCCAGATGGGGGTCATGTCAGCTTTGTCAACCATTGGATCCATGAACCTTAAGCCTTCTTTCCAGCCCGTTCATGCTCCTTCTGTGATCTGACCTGCTGCTTCAGAGTCCTCAGATCTGAGAACCTCGAGAGTCAAACCACCAGATCCAAAGGTTTTGACATCATCGACTCCGGCGAAGTCACTGGCCCAATTGGCTTTGATTCTGTTGGAGAACGATGGCTGTTGCAGCTGAAGCATCAGCAATGGATCCCAGGGGTTGACTTTGACTCCAAAGTTTTCAGAGCCTCCACGTTGGATAGCTTGGCTCCAACTCCCCCTTCAGATCAGAGGGTCCGGGGGTTGTCTGATCTGAAAACATCAGCTCTGGTAGGATTGCCCTCATTGCCTCCTGGACCCCCAGCTTTCAAGGTGGTGAAGAGGGTATTGTCACAACCTAGACTGGCTTTGACCCTTCCTTCCTTGGATCCATGCCCCCAGTCTCCTTTGGGTCCTCATACATCTATGTCTACTATGGTTACTGTCATCCTACAACTCAGGGACAGCCAGCCCAGATGTGCTTCCAAGCTGTTTCCACCAGGGAATTTCCCATCTCTTCCAACATTTTCCCAGAGCCCCCAGCTGAGGAGGTCCCATGGAAGAGGTCTTGCAAGAGGAAGCACCTGAATCCCCCACAGTAATCCCTCACAAAATGCACTGATTTTGATAAGGGGGAAGGGCCCCCTAGATCTCCATCTGAGGATGTCTCATTTGGAGACATCTTAGAGATTATTTGCCAAAAAGGTGGTTGGTCTGCCCAAAACCCTTCCTAGGAGGAATCCGTGTTCTTGGAAGCCTTCAAGTCTGGACCATCTACTTCTTGGGTTACCCCGCTTGGGGATGATAGACCTTGTCTCCCGGAGAGCATGGAAGGAACCAGACTCCATAGAGCTGAACCTTTAGCTCCCAGATAAGATTCTTAGTGCCCCATCAGATAAGTTACATTGGACAAAGGCTGTTCCTATAGATGTCATGGTCTTTGCGGCAGCTACTAAGAAGGAGATGGCTGAGCAGAGCTCCATTGTCCATCCCCATAACAGGGAGTCTATGGTGTTTGACAGGTTTGGGAAGTGAGTATATGCATCAAGGACCTTTGCTTTACAGTTGCTGAAATATTTGGTGAATTTCATGAGGTAACAGAGGGACTTAATCAAGGAACTCTCTAACTCTCTCCCAGCGTCCATGTCTGTAAAGAAACAGAAGTCCTTTTTCTTCATGACTGGTCACCCTACAATCCATTACTAATGCGTCCATGAGGTTAATCTCACATGCAGCTGAATGTTCCTCACTGGCTACTGTACAAGCATAGCCATTAGGAGACCTGCCTGGATGCAGTTGTGAGATTTCGTAGAGCCCTTTAAGGTGTCATTCATCAGTGCTCCTTTTGATGGATCTTCCTTATTTGGACCAACAGTTAAAGAGACCCTCTCCCACAGTGAAAAGGATGGAAAGACCCTGTCTGCAGTGGGAATCCACTTTTCTACCCCACAAAGAACCTTTTCCAGAAATCAATGCAGTGGTAAGAAAGCATGGTTCAGAAAATCACAAGGACCTTTCCAAGAATTGCATGGAGATTTTTCCTTCAGAGGCAGAGGGGGAAATTATTATAATGGTAGATGCCACCCTCAAGGCAGAGGGGTGTCCACAGAATCAAGGTTCTCGAGATTCATTCTCAGACAGGCCTTTTCAGCGCTCCTGAAAGGTTACCCAACTGTCCCCTTCTGGAGGCAGTCAGGAAATGCTTATCCTTGCATCCAAAAGCTTGGACAGCCATCACACAAGATTCTTGGGTGCAAAGGATCATATCCAGAGGATAGTTCATTCCTTTTCCCAAGTTCCTCAACAGAAGAGAAAAAGTCTATCTGATGTTCCTCCCAATCAGAGGGAACAAGCAGCTCTAGAAATTCAAAAGCTGCTGGACAAAAGAGTCATCCAGGAGGTCCCCCCCAGACCAAAGAGGATCCACAATTTACTCAAGGTTCTTTTTAGTGCCAAAGAAAACAGGGTACCTACTGAGACCCATTTTGGATCTCATTTATTTGAACCAGTTTGTAAATAATTCCAAGTTCCGGATGGTCACTGTTTAGTCCATTCTGCCTCTCCTTCAGATGGACGACTGGATGTGCTCTCTAAATCTTCAGGACACGTGCTATCATATAAAAATGAACTGAAGCTCCCAAAGAAATCTATGCTTCTGGCTGGGAGCCAATCATTGTCAGTTTGTAGCCCTATCCTTTGGTCTCACCATAGCCTCCAGGGTGTTCACCAAATGCATGGCAGTGGTAGCAGCTCGTCTAAACTGCACAGATTTAGAGTATTTCAGTATTTAGATGACTAGCTGCTACCCACACTGACCAGGCATCTTCTGTAAAAGTTCAGAGATTATTTTCTACTTTTATCAATCTCTGGGGATTATGATAAATCTCGTAAAGTCCCGACTCCCAACCTCAACCAGTTCAAGCCTTGGAGTTTATAGGGACTAATCTAGACACAGTCAGCTGTCTAGCTCTTCTGCCCCAAAACAGAATTCTTACTTGGAAATCTCATGTCAGTCAAGTTTTGTCTTATCCCTTGCCCCCAGCAAGATTAAAACTCAAAGTTCTAGGGTCAATGCCTGCTGCAATAACTTTACTACCCACTGCTCATCTTCATATGAGAATTTTTCTGTGGACTGCAGCAGTGCAATGGTCTTTTCATCGACAATCTTTACGGCATCCAGAAAATCTCTTCTGTGGTGGATACATTCTGAAGAGACTTATCAAGGTCGCCCATTTGTCCTTCCTCCCTCCCAAAGCCATGTTGACCACAGACGCCTCCCAGTTAGGGTGGGGGGGGGGCATTACTTGGGATGGACAGTTCAAGGCACGTGGTCCCAAGATGAGAACAATTTGCATATAAATGTAGAGATGAGAATATTGTTTTTAGCATTGCAGGCTCTTTAGGGCTGTCTTCCACTAGGAACTATTGCTAATCAGATGGACAACATGTCAGTAGTCTGATACATCAACAAACAGGAGGGAACCAGGTCTTACTACCTATGCTGAGAAGCAAAGAGAGTTTGGCAATGGGCGATCTCCTCTAACTGGGAGAATCCAATATATTAGTGGACAAGCTCAGCAGGACCATCCGGACTCCTTATGAGTGGTCTCTCAGTCAATCAGTGGCAAAAATGATCTTCCACAAATGGGGTCAACCATGCTGTGATCTGTTCGTCTCTCCCCTCAACAACAAATGCAGCAGGTTCTTTGCCCTGAATCCCCCTCAGGGGCAGTCACAGAGGGATACTCTAGTCCATGTTTGGCCCTCCGGTCTCCTTTATGCTTACCCTCCCCTACCCCTAAAATGCAAGTTTCTTCAGAAAGCCAGTGGGTTGAAGAAGTAATCCTCATTGCACCCTTCTGGCCTTGTGGCAGATATGGTTCCGTTTTCTGTGGTCTCACCTTGCCCATCCACCTTGGACATTGGATTCCTCTCCAATCTCTTGTCACATCCTGCAGGGAAGACTCATCTGCACATAGCAGTTCTCAAACTGGCCACTTGGTTTCTACAATTCCAGACAGCTTTGTTTTTACTTACATAGAACCAAGGAGTTTAGAAACACAGATCAGTTGTTTGTCTTCTTTTCTAACACTAAGATGGGAAAACCAGTTTTGAAAGTTACTCTAGCAAAATGGAAAACAGATTGTATTTCTCATGTTTATTCCTTGAAAGGCCTAATCTTACCAAAACAACCCAAGGCACATTCAAACAGGTCGATGACTATGTCAGCTGCTTTTTGGGCTGGAGCTTCCATTGATGACATTTGTGCAGCTGCCACTTGGTCTAATGCCCATACCTTTGTTTCTCATTACAAACTGGACATCCTCTCCAGTACAGAGCATCATTTGGTTCTGCGGTGCTCCAGAATATCCTTCCACAAGGGCCATCCAAGATATTTCTAGCTGGGGACTCTGTCCCATTCATTGAGGAATGAATGAAAATGACAACATTAGATATAAAAGTTAAGTACTCACCATAACGTTGCATCTGTGTTGTCCATTTTCTTTCTTCCTCAGTTTACCTCCCACCTTGCCCATATCCATGTCTTTGGGAGTGATCTAATAGAATTGTTATTAGGAACCATTGTTCCTATCTGACCTCCTGATCTTTCAGCTATCACTGTTCTGTCATAGCTATTTTAAATTATTTTCCCGGTAATATTGTATAATAGCAGCAAACTCAATCTGAGGTGATGCAGTGATCAGGGGCATTATGGATAAGGGAGGAGCTTGAGAGTCGAATCCTAGAAGCTAAAGAAAGTGGCCGAGTCAAATCTGAGGGTTGGATCTGAACCCATTCAATGAGGAAGAATGAAAATGAACTGCACAGATGGAATGTTAGGGTGAGTACATAACTTTTATTTGTGGCATGCTGTCATGTTGTAAGACAGCCCTGCCTTGGATAATCATTTTGCTAATTACCGCTCTGAGATCTGCTATTGTAAATCTGTGTACCTTTCCAAATTGTCATCCTGAGGATGATAGTTGTCCTACTACTCTGTTCAGGGTGGTTGATCACCTTTCCAACCTGTGTTGCCTTGACACCAGGCTGTCTCTTTCCTCTGAGGAATGTGAACTAGCCACATACTATTTTTTTTACTAAAACTGACCATATTAGATCCAATCTACCTTTACTGAGTTCAGAATTGTCCTGGCGCTGGTCACTGGAAGAATTGTTTTTATTCTAACTGGGAAGAGTTTGCCATTTCTGACACTGATGACCTGTATGCTTTGAGCTCTAGTATTATGGAAATGTTTCATTCTGGATTTGGAGTCATTTCAGGTAGAACATGCTCTAGTGCTGCATACGCATCTACATTTTAGGAAGCATCTCTAGTGGCTGTTTGACCATTGATGTATGAGATCATTATTACCTCACTTAAGTTTGATGTATTTCCCACCTCTTTAATAGAGGAACTTGTTATTCCAGTCCTTTAAAAGGCTGGATTGGATCCTAATGATCTTAACAACTGCTGTCCCATCTCAAATATCTGGATAAGTTTCTTGAGAAAGTAGTTTACCTTCAACTCGAGTCTTTTTTGAACAGTTATTGAAGATCTAGTCCACCCTTGATTTATGGCTTGATGCGGTACCAAGATGGACCTTACTAGAGTTTTTAACCATCATGAGAGATCAGAACTATTGTTCAGTTTTGGTCCATCTTGATTTTCCATTATTTGACGTAGTGGATTATTCTATTTTCATAGAACTTTTGGAGGATTACTGTGGTCTTTCTGATATAGTCATTAACATGTTTCTCTGTTATTTATCAGGTTATGTCTAGAGGCTGGCGTTAGGAGTTAATTCCTCTTCACCCCACCCTTTGATTTGTTGGGTACCACAGGGTTCCAGTCCTCATCTGTTGTTTTCTACCATCTATGTATTGCTGCTAGGTGACATTATTACTGGTCTGCAGTATCATTACTTTATTGATAACACCCAGAATTACCTCTTGTTCCCTCAGGAATCTGTGTCATCTCTTGTTTTTCCATTTCATGACCAGGAATATATCCACAATTGGATTATCAATAATAGACTTAAAACTCAGCGCTTCTAGGACAATAGCTCTTTTGGTTCACAGTAGTTTGCAAAACTCTTCCCTCCCAGTTTTGCCACCAGATTTTTTTTATTTTGGTGACAAACTTTTCTATGTATCAATGGTGCATGAACTCGATATGATGACATACTAACACTCAACGCCTATATTTTTGCTGTCGTCAAATATTCTAATTCCTCCCATTGACATTCCTATAGTTATTCACTCTTTGGTATCTCTACCTTCTCCATCAGATGAAAATAATTATTCACAAATTTACCAGTCTTGAGTCTTAGAGAATTATAGCCTACCCTTAACTTCCTGTAATAATAAAACCATATTCCATTCTCTTGCCCAGATAGTTAAACCATCCTGAACATTATCCATTCTCTTATCATTTGGGTCAGCACAACTGTGGTTGTACCAGAGGAACATAGAAATTAACAAACATTGTCCCATGCTTTTCTATCCATGTTTAACACATCAGGAATCTACTTTTCTTACCTACTTTATATTCAGTTAAAACAATGAGTGATCTCCATTCCTAAACAAGATAATTATCCTTCTGTGCTACCCATTTCACAAGATGAAAAGGTACCATCCCCATAAACTTGTTTAAATAGGTCAGGTGCTCCTTGTTGGGCAAATGCATCTCTTGAGGCATAATTGCATCCAGATGAAGGTTTTTTTTTTTCATGTAGAATTACCTAGAACATTTCACCTGGTAAAACATTATTACACACTTTGATTTTTCCAAATGGTCTCCCTTGTAATACAACCAACCCATCTCTGCAGTATAAGTTGTTGAGAGCTTTCAGTGAACACCAGAAATAAATTCTGTGACATTAAAAACCAAGTGTATTTAAACATTTAAATAATAATCATAGCAACATTCAAAAGGTAATAAACACTCCATGAACTCTATACAAATTTACTGATACTGCACTTCCACGGAAGAGGCATGGTGCCCCTACTAGGGCTAGAAGTGAACACTCATAATAGTATACTATCCAGGGAGTAAAATATACCTCCCACTTCACCCCCACTAAATTATTCCATAGGAGCATTTTTATCTTCCACTCGCCCCTCATTACTCCTTCATTTTGCCCGTAAAGTGAAGGTAATTGACATATCTCAGTGGTTAACTCAAAAATTGCAACCAGAGACAGTTTGTATTCTAGCACACTAATCTTTTGTGAAAATACAAGCTGTCTCTGGTTGCAAATATTATATTCCTGCAAACTGCTCTTGCCACCCCCCCCCCCCAAAAAATAGCAGTCCCATAGCTCAACAGAAAGCACACTAGCCTTTGTGGGTTCTATAGCTACACCAAGATAGCTGGATTAATTTTCCAAATCTAACATAGCAGTGCTGCTTGGGGAGGGAGTAGTATTCTTAAGTGTGCTGTCCTTCAGATGAGATGTTAACCCAAGGCCCAATCTGTCTGATTTGGTGATAGCTCAGCAGGTGGATGTAAAAGATCCCACAGCACTTATTGAAAAGAGTAGGGGTGCTTTATTAACATTTACATTAATTTTTTTATCATGTAAAAAATTCTTAAATCAATTATTTAAATACTATTTTTTTTTAAATTCATACTTAAAATTATTCACATAATCGACACAAAAGAGCATAACTAAACAGTTCTATTTCTTTTCTTTTTTATTATAAATTATTTCTCTTCTCACCGGTTTCAGCAGCCTTAAGCCAGAAATGAAGCTAAACAATCTCTAATAACTCTTTTTCAATTTGAATAGGAAATGTATATCCATACATCCACAACCCCTTTCCCCATTTTTGCACATGGGGTTGGGGTGTCAGTTCAGCAGTGACAATCATCTAGAGCCAAGATTCACACTGCCAAGTGACTAGCCCTGCCGCTGTTATTCTTTCATACCATTCACTGACACACACACACACATATCTATAGCCAATTTAGAATATCCAGTCCACCTTCTGCATGTTTTTGGAATGTGTAGATAACAAAGCATCCATAGAAAACACATGTAAACACAGGGTGGACATGCAGAGAACATATTGCTGTGAGGTGACAATGCTGCCCACAGTGTCACTGTACAGCCCTTAAAAGAGAGACTGGGAAACATATATAATCCCCCCAAATATGCTGTTTTTCCTAATAGATAAGTATTCAGCATATATGTCTTTTCTGAAAAGATAAGTAAAAACTTTTCCACAAAGCTAACAATTTTTATTTGTTCTAATCTCACTTGACTTATTACATTTTCATACTCACCAAAGGCCACTCCCAAAATCTTTATTTCCTTTTTTGTGAAGTATATTATATTTATTTTCTTATCTAACCAAATCCCTTACACTTCATTTTATTTAACTGCAAACCAACTTTTTTAACAGCTTTTTGATCCTTATTACAACCTAATTTATCCACCATTGTTTTAGTTTTATTAGAACTAAATCATATGCATAGGTCATACATATTGGTAATATAACATTTCATTCCATATCACATCATTTCATACTTGCATGTCTATACTACTGCATTCATTACTAATACAAATAAGCACATATTCATTGGGCATCCCTGTTTTACTACTCTCTTCATGCGTTCATAGGTGTGTACTAGGCTAATGGCCCCAGAGCTTTTACAAGCCTAGCCCATAGAAGTACCCTGGCATCGTGCTGCCCAACATTAGTTCCCAGTGCCTCTATCAAGTAGAGCCACTGGAGTGATCCCCGGGGTGAACTTTCTATTACCCATCCACTCATCAAGATTTCTCTTGAAGAGGGACAGCGAGGTCCTCTGCTTGACATGTATGGGAAGTCTATTCCAGAGCATGGGCAGTCTCTTGGTGAGGAACCTGACCCTCCAGCATGTTCTGTTGATTGCAGTAATGAGCTTGAGGTCTCTGGAGCATGTGGTGCTGAGGGATTGAGATTTCTTTAGATGTAGCATTTGTAACAGAACTCGGTCAGACATGGCTTTGTAAGTCAAGCAGAGATCGCCTCTAAGTAGGTGATATGAGACAGAGAATAGCTGGAGTCTTTTGAGTCTGTCCGTGTAGGACATGTGTTTAATAGGTTCATAGGTAGGTACTAGGCTATTTGCCCAAGGGCCTACGTAAGCCTAGCCAACAAGGTTCCCTGGCTTACGCCACCCAAGAAAGTTATTTTCCTGTGCCACTGTCGAGCAGACACAGAAGTGATCCCCGGGGTGTCTATGTGTACTAATAATTTTTGCCTAGATGCCTAGAACACTTCTTTGTGAGGTACTTCTGTGGCCTCTCCAACTGTTGCAGGTGTCCAGTGAGGTACATGCCAAATGGGGCATTATACTCGATGATTGGTCTAATGAGGGAAGAGTAGTGAGAGATGATGACCTCTTTCTTCCTGAATGCAAAACTCTTGGTAATGAGATGTGCCACATAGAAGGACTTTCTGACCACAGTGGCAATGTGGTTGTCGAAGGAGAGATTGCTGTCAACCTGCATCCCCAGATCTCTTATAACACCTTCAGTGTTCAGTGAGCTCCCACTGATGTGATAATTAGTGGGAACAGATTTTTTATCAAAGGGGTTGATGACGCATTTTTTGGCGTTAAGCTTAAGGCCATGGTTTCAACACCAGTCATTGGTCTCGGTGAGGCCTTTCTGTAGGATGTCTTCATCACTTGGGGAGTTAATAATGGCTCCCAGCTTGCAGTCGTCTGTGAACCTGGTCAGCCAGAGTCCCTTTTTAACACTTATTTTTCCCATTGATCCATTTGTCATTACTTGTATCCATGAATTTTCATAACATTTTTTATTTATCATTACAGTGTTATGGGCTTCCAATTTTTATATCTTTTCTTTCATCCTTTTTCATATAAATTTCATCACTCTGCCACGTATGTCTTCTTCCATTATACCTTCCTTCATCTGTTCATGTAATTAAAAAAAAAACTTTGCTTTCGTCTTTATTAATTTCTTTGTAATACTCATAACTTCCCATCCATCCAGTTATCATAACTTGTTCCTATGAATTTTTATAACATTTTCGTCTCTCATTATTGTTTTTTTTTTCTCCTATGCCATATGCCTATAAAATCTGCCACTTCTCTTCATGGCTGACTTTATGAAATGCTTTAGCTACATCACATGCTATCAGTCTTGCTTCTTTATTTTCTTTCAGTGTCATCTTTACTAATTCTTTCACTATAATTAACAATTTTTTCACTTCTCTTCCTTTTGTACAATAAATCCCTTCTTCTGTTTCCTCATCCAATACTTTCTCCATTGTTTTGTAGTATTTTCATAAATATCGTATAGTCAGTATTTCATGTTGTTATGGGCATCCAGTTTTCTTATCTTTTCTTTCATCCTTTTTCATATAAATGTTATCACTTCATCACCTATGTCTTCTTCCATTAATTTAATATTTTTTAAGAAACTTCTTCTTTCATCTTTATTTATTTATAATACTCATAACTTATACCACCAACTCCTGTAGTTAATTAATTCTTATATTCTTTTATTGCCTTCTCTGTTGCTTCTGTTACTGTACCATTTTCTAAAAAAATTCTTATGTTTTCAGATTTATTTCACTTTCCATTCTTTTTGCCCATCCATTTGCTCTTTTTCATACATTGTGTCTACAAAATTTTCTTCCACCTCCAAAATATCTTCTGGTTCTATTTTGTTTTTCCTTTGCCATCTAGGATAGCATCCATCCTTCTTTCTCTTGTTTTACTTTTTTCCTTTACAAGGGGAACTCCTGTTTCTTTTCTTTTCTTTCAGTAAAAATCTTTGCATATGTAACAAATTTTTAAGTTTTCTGTGTGCTTTTCATACATCTGTTTTTTTTCTGTTTTTCTTATTTTACAAAGTTGATGGAAACGATATAATGTCAAAAAGCATATCTTCTTGCGTCCTTCTGCAGAACATTAGCCTCATCAAGAACCTCATTCCTCCCAGTGACCTTCCTACAATTGTTCATTCTTTGATATCTCTGCATTCCCTATCAGATAAACATATTTATTCATAAATTTATCAGTCTTGGGATATAGAGAGTGCTGGACCACCCTTAACTTCCTCTTTCAATAAAACCTTGTTCCAGTCTCCCATCTAGTACTGTATGTGACAGTATGGGTGCTGTGGTAAAAAGATGTGAGAATTTATTATAGAACAAGAAAATGAAAGAGGATGATGTATTAGCTGAAATAATAAGATGGTTGTAAATATTAAAAAAAAATAAATAAATAGAATTTTTTAGTTAAGTATCCCTAAATATGAACAAATGCATGTTTATACCTTACAGTTCCTTACGATCCCTTCTTCATTTCCTTACTTCAATCAATATTTCATCCCTGACTCTGTAAATATGCCATAATCCTGTTTATTTCTCTCACGTCATATTGTTATCCCTGTTTGTATTATACAAACTTACCTTTAATTTCTCTATGAAATGGCTAAAATTTCTCCAACTATTAAATCATTGTCATATAAGTTGTAACTATTCTTAACCAGTGCTTTTACATTATGTCTAATTTGGTATAATTATTTAAACATTTAGATTTTTTGTAGTATTTTTGAAGATTGTACAGTTATTGTTATTAAAATGTTTTTGTAATACTTCAGAACTTTTCTTCCCAGGCATCCTCTTAAAATGGGTACCTACCCAGTCAGACTTTCCCAGTAATCATATGTGAGGAAATAAACTAATAACTGAAACTGAAAACAAAGAAATGCAGTAACACAATGGAAAACTATTTTTTTTCAGAGCTTGGGACTGTAACTAAAAAAGAACACAAATGTGCAGTTTAGGACTTCAGATATGGATGAACATGAGTTTTAAATTGCTTTTTGGCGAATATCTTCCTTCATTAACTTATTACATGAAAGTTTATGAAGAGAGATACTGGAACAAATAAAAAATTGTTAGCTTGGTAGAAAAGTTTTTACTTACCATTTGAGAAAAAGGCACAGTGTCACATTGAATGGTATTGCCACCTTACAGCAAGAAGTTTTCTAGTGTAATTCTCGGCTGGGTTGCCATCTGTTTGAAGTCTGCATGTACTCCGAGTATTTGTGTGGATTTTTATATGGGCTCTCCAATTTCCTCCCACATTCCAAAGACATGCAGTATGTGGACTGGATTATCTTAATTGGCCAAAGGTGTGAGTGTTCATGCCATTGAGTGGCATGAAAGAGTAACTGCGGCAGGGCTAGTCACCTGGTGGTGTGAAACTTGACTCTAGATGTTTGTCACTGTTGAAGCGAAACTTCGACCCCCGTCTGCAAAAATGGGAAAAGGGGTGGTTGATGGATGGATTTACCTTTCCCACTCAAATGAAAAAAGGGTTATTAGAGATGTTTTTAGCTTCATTTGGGACTCAAGGCTAAACCTGGTGAGAAGAGGAATAATTTATAATAAGAAAGTGGTTTGAATGTAACAATATCCAGTGGTGCATTTAGCGTCTGTGTATTTATTTTGGATAATGAGAAAAGTAAAAGAAAGACAAAAAAAAGTTAGTTAAGAGTCGATATGAAAAAATCTATGAGAAGAAAAAACATAGAAAAGAAAAAGGGGCAGGCTGGAAGAAAAAATATGACAGAAAATTAAATTGTGGAAGTTAAATGTAAGTGAGGTTGACTGGAGGAGAAAAGAATTATATAATATGATTTTAGAAAATGTAGTATACCTATGGAAAGAATTAAAAGATAATGAAAAAAGGCAATAAAAGACAGGAAAAAAAGATTTCATTTTTATGAAATTGTGGTTTGTGGAGAATTTTATTAGACAAGTTACTGTTAAATGAGAATATGAAATATTAGGTGATGAGGGAGAGAAATGTGTAGTGAAGATGAAACAACAAAACATTGTTTTCTGGATTGCATAAATGAGGAATTTTGGGGAAATTTTAAAAATGAATACAGGTGGGAAGGGTTTAAATGAATAAATATGAATTTGATATTATATGGGAAGTGAAAAATGGACTTGACTGTGGTGAATATGTATTTTAACAAGAGGGAGGAGCATAGGGTGACATACAAGAGTGGAGGAAGATGCACACAGGTGGATTATATCTTATGTAGGAGGGCCAGTTTGAAGGAGATTGGAGACTGTAAAGTGGTGACCGGAGAAAGTGTAGTTAGGCAGCATAGGATGGTGGTTTGTAGGATGAAGTTGGTGATCAAGAAGAGGAGGAGGAGTGTGAGGGCAGCACCAAGGATCAAATGGCGGAAATTGAAAAGGGTAATTATGAGGTGGAGTTCAGGGATGAATTAAGACAGGCACTGGTTGGCAGTGAAGAGTTACCAAATAGATGGGTAACTACAGCAGAGTTAGTAAGTGAGACGGCTAGAAAGGTGCTTGGTATCACATCGGGACAGAGGAAGGACAACAAGGAGACATGGTGGTGGAATGAGGAAGTACAGAAGAGTATACAGGCAAAGAGGTTGGCAAAGAAGAAGTGGGATTGTCAGAGAGATGAAGAAAGTAGACAGGAGTATAAGGAGATGAGGTGCATGGCAAACAGAGAGGTGGCGAAGGCTAAGGATAAGGCATATGAAGGGTTGTATGAAAGGTTGGACACTAAGGAGGGAGAAAAGGACCTGTACTAATTGACTAGGCAGAGGGACCGAGCTGGAAAATATGTGCAGCAGGTAAAGGTGATAAAGGATAATGAGGGAAACATACTCACAAGCGAGGAGAGTGTGTTGAGGAGATGGAAAGAGTACTTTGAGGGGTTGATGAATGAAGAGAATGAGAGGGAGAGAATGTTGGTTGATGTAGGGATAGTGAATCATGAAGTACAATGGATTAGCAAGGAGGAAGTAAGGATAGCTATGAAGAGAATGAAGAATGGAAAGGCTGTTGGCCCAGATTTCATACCTGTGGAAGCATGGAGGTGTTTAGGTGAAATGGCAGTGGAGTTTTTAACCAGATTGTTTAATGAAATCTTAGAAAGTGAGAGGATGCCTGAGGAATGGAGAAAAAGTGTTTTGGTACCGATGTTTAAGAATAAGGGTGATGTGCAGAGCTGTAGTAACTACAGAGGGATTAAATTGATCAGTCACAGCATGAAATTATGGGAAAGAGTAGTGGAAGCTAGGTTAAGAAGGGACGTGATGGTTAGTGAAGAGCAGTATGGTTTCATGCTGGGAAAGAGCACTACAGATGCAATGTTTGCTCTGAGAGTGTTGATGGAGAAGTACAGAGAATGTCAGAAGGAGTTGCATTGTATTTTTGTAGACTTAGAGAAAGCATATGACAGGGTGCCTAGAGAGGAGTTGTGGTATTGTATGAGGAAGTCAGGAGTGTCAGAGAAGTATGTAAGAGTGGTACAGGATATGTACGAGGGTAGTGTGACAGCGGTGAGGTCTGCGGTGGGAGTGACGGATGCGTTTAAGGTGGAGGTGGGGTTACATCAAGTATCAGCTCTGAGCCCTTTCTTATTTGCAGTGGTGATGGACAGGTTGACAGACGAGATCAGACAGGAGTCCCCATGAACTATGATGTTTTCATATGACATTGTGATCTGTAGTTAGAGTAGGGAACAGGTGGAGGAGACCCTGGAGAGATGGAGATATGCTCTAGAGAGAAGAGGAATGAAGGTCAGCAGGTCTAAGACCGAATATATGTGTGTGAATGAGAGGGAGGATAGAAGAATGGTGAGGATGCAAGGAGTAGAGGTGGCGAAGGTGGATGAGTTTGAATACTTGGGGTCAATAGTTCAGAGTAACGGTGAGTGTGGAAGAGAGGTGAAGAAGAGAGTACAGGCAGGATGGAGTGGGTGGAGAAGAGTGTCACGAGTGATTTGTGACAGACGGGTACCTGTAAGAGTGAAAGGGAAGGTCTACAAGAGGGTAGTGAGACCAGCTATGTTATATGGGTTGGAGACAGTGGCATTGACAAAAAGGCAGGCGTTTGAGCTGGATGTGGCAGAGTGAAAGATGTTAAGATTTGCACTGGGAGTGACGAGGGTGGACAGGATTAGGAATAAGTATATTAGAGGGTCAGCCCAGGTTGGAAGGCTTGGAGACAAAGCCAGAGAGGCAAGATTACGTTGGCTGGGACGTGCTGAGGAGGGATGCTGAGTATATTGGGAAAAGATGCTAAGGATGAAGCTGCCAGGTAACATGAAAAGAGGAAGGCCTAAGATAAGGTTTATGGATGTGGTGAGAGAGGACATGCAGGTGGTTGGTGTGACAGAGCAAGATGCAGAGGACAGGAAGAAATGTAAACAGGTGATCCGCTGTGGCGACCCCTAACGGGAACAGCCGAAAGAAGATGATGATGATGATGGGAAGTATGATTAAGTACTATTTGTTACAGTATGGGTGTTATGAAAAAGAGTTGTGAGAATTTGTTATAAAACAAGAAGATGGAAGAGGATGATGCATTAGCTGAAATAAGACAGTTGTGAAAGAAAGAATGGGGGTATAGAGTGTAAATATAAAAGAAAAAATAATGAAAGAAATAGAACTGTTTAGTTAAGTTCTTTTGTGTTGATAACTTGTAAATAACTTTAATTATGAATGCAAAAAATAAGTGTGCAAATAATTGATTTAAAGTTTTTTATATGATATAAACTGAATGTAAATGGTAATAAAACACCCCTATTCTTTTCAGTAAGAGCCATGAGATCTTCTACAGCCACCTGAGCTGCCACCAGCTCAGATATGGTGTTGAGTTAATATCTCTTCTTAAAGATGGCAGACTGATTGATTCTTATAGTTATCATGCAATGTTTGTGTGTGTCTTTCGGCTTATCCCGGTTAGGGGTCGCCACAGCGGAACTCCGGTCCGCTAATGTTTGGTAGTGGATTTTTACGTGCCGAGTTACCAGCCCTGATGCACAACCTTCAACGAAGGCACACCCATTCACGCATGCCTCCACACAGAAGACGCTCTAGCTGAGAATCGAATGGGACAACGTCTTGCTGTGAGGTGACAACGCTACCGCAGCACCACTACCGCGGATTTTTCACAGCAGCTTCTGTTCTAGACTCAACTAAAAATTCTACCAGAGCTGGTCTTTCACTTACCACTTCATTGTCCCTTTCTGTTTGCCTATACTCTGGTATCATTCTATGGTAGGAAAGGCAGTCTCTAACCTGCAGTCCAAACTTCTGTTTGGCCTCATCCCACTCTTATTACCTTTCACTCTCTAGTTATTTACTCCAAATACCTTGATTCCTTTGCCAGTTTTCTCCAATAATCTCCTGCTCCATTTTGCCTATTTTCTATACCCCTACTTGCAGTCATTCATATTGGCAAAATCTTCTTTCTCCATTCTTATGCTGGCTTAGTTCTTAGAATACCTTTTGCAACTTTATGATTATAATATTCTGTATGGTTATTCTTATTCTTCTTAAGGATCTGCATCTGAAATCCTACTCTGTCCTTATTTCTTGAACTCCGTCTCCCTCTGCTGTTTCATCATCTCTCTCCGCTTTGATTTATAACCTTCTATTTTCATTACGAATATGCGCCTTAACTGCATAACTCTAAAGTAGCCATTAAAATCAGATACTTCTAAACCATTCTGTTCTTTGAGAAGGATCATTAGTTGCCTTATTCTTCACTCTGCTTCCTTCTGTAGAGTGAAAGAAGTAACCAGACCACACAGCATGAACACACACACACACACACACACACACACACACACACACACACACACACACACACACACACACACCTGCAATGTCATTGTGAGCGCCCCCTTTTTTACAGTCAAAATTGGTACAGATGAAGACAATTGAGAGTTGCTGTTGTGGCAGCTTGTTAGTCCAGAAGCTTTGGCCCTACTGGGGAGAGAAAGAGAGAGAACTTTTCATAAATCAGATAAAGCAAAGGTCAGTGCTTCTTTCTATGAGGGCACAGGAGAGAGAATGCCAATAAAAGTGACTCTTTGAGCCAATCCAGTAACCAGGCTGTAAAGTGGTAGCTAAACCAGGACCATACTTGCTTGTACCCCCTGTGTAGAGAGGAGGTGTTGGTCTGGCAGCAGGTCATAGAAAAAGGCATCACCTTTAAGTCATTCATCTTTTGGAAGAAGTATATATACTGAATGATTCTCTGAGCTGCTGCTGCTTTAATCCTTTCTTGGAAGTAAGGATTCAGGAGTTCTGTCTGGTCCAGGTCTTCCAGTAATAGTCACCCTGACATTTGAACTATCCAGACTTATAAAAATTCAATCTTCCTCCTTTTCTGTTTGGTTCAGCAGAGCAAAATAGATATGGCTATGGATGTGGTCTGTCTCTCTGTTTGTCATGGCAGGAAAATTTGTGCACACCTTCTTGTCATTATAGCTGATTCCATATCTAATTATGAAATTCAGAGACAAAAGGTAAGTGCTTTTCATCATTACCCCCAGTGGCCTGAGAATAGTATGGTTTCAACTGTTGTGGTTCCTGGCAATACTTAAAATTATCCCTATACAAGCCAAAGTAATTTCCAAAGGTTGTAATGACTGTTTGCACTTTCTCAAAGTGTGTCTTCTTTCTTTTGGATCCATATCTGACCTTCTGGCAAGTAATTTTTGAAGTTAATGAAACAACCAGAAAACTTTTCACTCATCAGGCTTAATCTGCTAAGTGGAAGAACTTCTGCATCTGGGCAAAGAGATATCCTCCTATTCCTCATTTAGCTAGACTACAAGTCATTCTGATCTACTCCCAAACTCCTATGTGATATTAGTTTCATTCATTACATAACTATATGTCTTCAACACTTCTAACCATCATGACTTTATGGTTGGGAGTGCTGTGGCCTAGCACCCTTCTCTTGTATGGCTTTGTCTATCCCAAATTTTGTGATTGATAGGCTTGCCCATCCCCCATTTTGAATCTGCTGTGTGAGCAGCTTTGAAATTTACTTCTTGGGAGATTTTCTGAACTTGAAGGGGAAATACTTAAAGGAAAACTCTACCTTAGAACTAAAAAAAAAAAGTTTTTTTTACTCTATCTTTGTTTCCTGACCTATTTTAACACCTCAGAATCAAAATGTAATTTTAGCCTGTTTTGCAATACATGGCTACCAATGGGGCTTGATGTATCAGTGTGATCTTGTACTCCCTCAACCCTTTTCTCTTTCCCATAATACTTTGTATGACTCATGCCACACATAAGGAAGTAACTTTGAATTCCCATGCCATTGACATATAATGGGATTTGGGAGGGTCACTGTTATTTTCTTTACCTACTGTAAAAGGACTGCTTCTTTTCTGTCTCTAATTACCCTCATTTATGTTTGGCTCAGACCTTGTTTACACTAGACTTAGAAGTTATCCAGCTACAGCCAGAAAAGTAACTAAATTGCAGGTCTTTGTTCAGTGTTTTCTTTTATAGTTCAAGAGGAATTGAGAGTCTCCTCCCCCACACTACTACAGAGGTGTTAAAACTATCACTATACTGAGAAACCCTTGTAGAATCAATTCCTCAGACTGGCTACAAATAAAAGACAAGTGGGTACAAAGCATCATATCCAGAGGTTACTCCATACCCTTTTCCTTCCCCATCCCAAGCATAAAAAAGATCCCAGACGTTCCACCCAGTCAAAGGAAACAGGCAACATTAGAAATTCAAAAGTTGCTAGACAAGAGATTCATCAAATCAGTCCCCGCAGACCAAATAGGATCTGGAATTTACTCAAGATTCTTTTTAGTTCCAAAGAAAACAAGGGACTGGAGACAAGTTCTGGATCTCAGCAATCTAAACAAATCAGTAAGAAAGTCCAAGTTCCGGGTGGTAACACTGCAGTCAGTACTTCCTTTTCTGGGCCAAGATGATTGGATGTGCTCGATAGACCTCCCTGATGCGTACTACCACATAAGAATGGACAGGCGATCCAGGAGACACCTGCGCTTTCGGCTGGGAGCCAGTCAATACCAGTTTCAAGCTCTGCCCTTTGGCCTCACCATAGCCCCCAGAGTGTTCACCAAATCTTTGGCAATAGTCGCAGCTCACTTGAGGTGCCTAGGATTCCGGGTGTTTCCATACTTAGACGACTGGCTTCTAACCGCCACCACCGAGTATCTACTAATAAAAGCGAGAGACACCACCTTGCAGCTTTGCTCTCACCTAGGAATTACAGTAAACTACAAGAAATCTAACTTGCTGCCTTCTCAGCATGTCATATTTATAGTAGCAGAATTGAATACAACAAATATCATGGCCAAACTTCCTCCAGAAAGAGTTCAAGTTCTACGACATCAGGTTCTAAATCTTCTCACAAAGAAAAAAGCACAAGCAAGGATAGTCCTAAAAGTTTTGGGGACCATAGCAGCAGCAATAACTTTGATTCCATTGGCACATTTACACATGAGAATTCTCCAGTGGCTACTGTCCACTCAGTGGTTGATGTAGGAATTGCCAATATCCCACAAAATAATGATAACAGAGTCTTGCAAAAAAGACCTTTATTGGTGACTTTACTCCACTCGTGACACTAGGTCGACCATTTGTACTTCCCCAATCATTGGCCACAGTGACCATGAGCACCTCTCAGATAGCCTGGGGGGGTATTGCTTGGGAATGATGGTCCAAGGCACCTGGCAGGATCACAAGGCCCATTTGCACATCAGTGTCCTAGAGATGAGACCGGTGCTTCTGGTGTTGCAAGCATTCCAAGACTCTCTTCGCTGGGAGCTATTGCAATACAGACAGGCAACATGTCAGCTGGATGGTACATAAACAAGGAGGAACCAGATCTTACCCCCATTGTCAAGAGGCCCTGAAAGTATGGCAATGGGCAACCTACTCCCAACATTTTCTGATAGCAATGCACATCCCTGGGAAATCCAGTGTGATAGCAGACACACTCAGCAGAGCAATTCTGATGCCTCACAAGTGGTCCCTAAAAAAATGAAGTAGCAGAAAAGATTTTCCGCAAATGGGGCCAGCCTTGTTGCGACTTTTTTCCGACATCCATGAATGCCAAATGCAGCAGCTACTTTGCCTTTATCCCCCCTCTGGGGGAGTCACCAAAGAATGCACTTGTCCATGATTGGCCCTTGAGTCTCCTCGATGCTTTTCCTCCCTTTCCATTAATACTCAAAGTTCTTCAGAAAGCCAGTTGTTTGAAAAGGGACTTGACACTCATCGTCCCATACTGGCCTAATCAAATCTGGTTCTCCTTCATGTGGCCTCATCTTCGGGGGGAACCTTGTATTCTGGACCCAGTTCCAGACCTTTTGACTCATACATCAGGAACGCTCCATCCTTCCCTTCAGACCCTCAATTTGACAGCTTGGCTGCTCCGATTCCGACCATAGCCAGGTTTCCTAACCTGTCTTCATCAGTTAAGCACATCCTAGTTTCTTCTCATAAGGCTTCAACAAAAAAGATATATATAGAAGCAAATGGAAAAGATTTTCATTATGGGCTTCTCATAACCACATTGATCCTTTTACTGTCCCAGTCAATTCCATTCTAGAATTCCTAGCAAAATTATTCAGTGAGGGTGCAGCTGCGGCTACCATTAGAGTTCAACTAGCAGCGATATCTAATTTTCATATAGGTTAGTCTCGCCTCAATGTTATGTCTCATAGGCTATGCAAAGCATTTCTTAAAGGTACTTTTTTACTATGACCACCTATCAGAGACCCTGCAGCACAATGGGACTTAAATTTTGTCCTGTCTCATTTAATTTCCCCCCCTTTTGAGCCAGCATCATCTTGCGAACTCAAGTTTTTGACATGGAAAATTATTCTCTTGATAGCAGTTACCTCTGCTAGGAGGGTCTCAGAGCTGCAAGCCTTGTTAATAAAGCCCCCCTACTTGCTTTTCCACAGAGACAGGGTATCCTTACAAATGAACCCTTCCTTTTTTGCCAAAAGTATGTTCAGAGTCAAATTTGAACCAATGCATATAGCTACCAGTCTTTTATCCAAATAACGGGAATAACGCAGAATACATGTTATTACATCAGCTGGATCTGCATAGACAGTTACATTTCTCCTTACACAGACTAAGAACATAAGAAAATCTGACCAGCTGTTTATACCCTTTTCAGATTCAAAGAAAGGTACTTCTGTCTCTAAAGTGACACTTTCAAAATGGCTTTCAGATTGTATAGCATTCATCTATACATCTCAAAACAGAGATCTTCCCCATAGAGTTAAAGCCCATTCTACAAGAGCCATAGCAACCTCTTCTGCCTTTCTGGCTAGACTACCAATTGTGCTGCGGCAACATGGGCAAGACCACGTACCTTTATCACTCATTACAAAGTTGATTTGGCCTTCAGGAACAGGGCCTCTTTTGTTTCCACGATTCTGAAGAATATTCTCCCTTGAGCCACCCAAGAAAGATGGTGCTAGGGATGCTGTCCCATCCTGGTAAGAATGAAGGTGAGATAGGACAACAACACATAAAGAAGTTATGTACTCACCGTAAAGTTCCTTGTGTGTTGTCCATCTTCGCCTTCATTCTTACATCCCACCCTCCTTCCCCCAGCCATTTTTACTCCTGGAAGACCGAGTTGGTACAAATGGATATAATTCTCTGGCCGTCTTTATTGCACTCTGAATTATTAAACTGCCTTTATCTTTATTACTCTTATAACTGTAAACAAGATCTGGGGAGCTTTCCTAGTGCATGCTGGGCTAGGGTTTAGGCACTAGCTAGTGGAAGACCTCGAGCTTGTGTTTAAAGGCCGAGTCAGATCCTAGGATCAGATACGAGCCCATCTTAGTAAGAATGAAGGCGAAGATGGACAACACACATGGAACGTTATGGTGAGTACATAACTTCTTTTTTTTTGTTTAGTTCTAGGGTGGAGCTTTACTTTAAACGGGTCTTCCTGGACATGTTTTAGCAGGAGACGACAGACTGTTCTAAATTCTGAGATCTCACACCTTTAGGGTAGTCTAGCTATACTGAATAATTCAGATTTCAGCTTTCAGTTTTGTTCTTTGACTAGACAACCTTTTTTTGCTATGAAAACATGCAGTACAATTGAATTTAGCTCATCAGCTGAGCTATGAGGGAGTTGTCCTCATTGGGTGCATACTACCTTCCCAGTGTCATCTTTTGTCTGGATTGCTCCCTCCTTCCATTGGCTTTGTCACGTACTAAATTCATTCAAGTGTATTGATCACTTTCTGAAGTAAGTGTTAAGTAGCAAACTTTTGGAGTTGAGACTTAAACTCCTTAGTGTTTACAAAATCAAATTATACAGTTTTTGATAAAAAAAAGGTGTTTTTTACATTTATTTTGTTGATAAGGACCCCCCAAAAATTTTGTCTTTGAGATGAAAACTCCTGCCGTGACATCACAAAAACTAAATTCACAATGTCTTACTACCTAAATTAATGTATAAATAATGATATTTCTGTGATGAATGTGACAGTAGGTATGTCTCCTTCCTAGGAAGACAAGTTGTCAATTAAGTCTTGCAAGTGAAACAGCTTACATTGAAAATTAACTCATGTGATGATGTAGTAGTGAAACCACAATGTCGGTAAGGGTGTTTCTTACCCACAACCCTTTGCAGATGTATGTAAATCATTGCCCTGCTTCTGTGACATCATTTTGTGATTGTGGTTTTATTTGTTAAACAAGAAGCATTTATTAAATTAAAATGTCTGACAAGCAATCATGCATTTATATAAATGAAAACAAACCATATTGACATAATTGTAGTTGCAAACATTATACATCACAAACCATATTGACATAATTGTAGTTGCAAACATTGTACATCACTTATAATCAGTCCAGTCATTGTCAGTCAGACATAACATAGCTCATTCAAATCCTGCCTTCTTTTAAACCTTGTTCCTCCTCTGCATGTATTGTTCCACAATTCCCATTTTTCCTATGTAATTTGCTGCTTCCCTTTTCTAAAGATCCCAATTCCAGTTGCTTTATCCCTTTACTATATTCATTACTTATAGTATAGTTGGTTTAGACTTTGATTTCCATTTTCTAGTAAATGCTTTTTTGGCAGCCACCATGATTACACTTAGCAAGGCATTAGTATGTCTAGGCAATTCCAATTCTGTATCATAGTTCAAAAAATAATTTCCTTAGTTGCACTAATTTGCTTACCCAGTATCTCTGACAGAGCAGTCTGCAGGGAATCTTTAAGGTCTGCCAACTCATTACACATCCAGAAAATGTATTCTCAGTTACCTTTTTTCCCTATCACACCTCTATTTGCTGTCTAGCTGAGGAAAAATTCCTTGGAGTCTAATTGGGGTATAAAAATACCTCTTTAAACACTTCCAAGCAAAGTTCCTAAATCTCCTAGACTTTGTTGCGTATTTGGGAGATATACATATAATCCCCCCCCGCCATTGTTTCTTTGTGAATTGCTTATCTAATGTGTCTTCCCAGTCCTTTATAACCTCATCTGATTGATACTTATATTTATCATGCAATATTTTGTATGCTAATTATTCCTTTTTTAACACCAGCTTCTGTTCTATATTCTACTGAAAACTGTACCAGTCTTTTGCTTAGGATCCCCCTATTTTTTTCTCTTTGCCTATACTTTGATATCAGTCCTTGACAGGTAAGGCCATCTCTATCCTGCAGTCCAAATACATTTTTGGCCTCTTTAGATTCTGTGACCTTTCCCTCTCTTGATTATTTACTCCCAGTACCTTGGTTCTTTTACCATTTTTTCCAGTGAATTCCAGCCCCCTCTTGCCTATTGTCTACATCCCTAATTGCAGCCATCCCTATCGACAGAATCTCCTTTCTCCATTCCCATGTTGGTTTAGTTGTTAGAATACTTTCTGCTACTTTATGATTATAATACTCTGCATGATGATTGTTATACTCCTTAAGACCCTGCATCCAAAATCCTAGTGTCTCTCTTTGTTTCTTGAGCTCCCCCCTGTTTCATCATTATCCCTTTACACTTTGCGTATGTATAGGAGCCTTTCTGTAGCTCTGAAGTACCCCTTCAAATTGGGTGATCCCAAACCACCTTGTTCAGTTGGAAGAATCAGCTTATCCCACTTGACTCTTGCATCTGCAGTCTTCCCATCCCAGATATAATCCTTCAGCTCTTTATTAACTGCTATCCACAACTTCTCCTCTGATTAATAAAAATATGCCTGACCGTATAAAACTAAAGGAACTAAAAACATTTTAGCTGCTTGTATCTTGCTATCCATATTCATATAACAGAGCTTCCAATTTAAAGTGGAGATTAAAGTATTGCTATGCTTAAGTATTGTCTTTTTATTTATTTCTTCTCCTAAATGTTTATTGGTTTTATTTATTTGGTCATTATCTACCACTATTGTTTTGTGGCGGTTTTGGTTTTTAGAGCTTCCAATTTCTCAGTTTTTGTATTATCTTTTGTTTTGCCTCATCCCACATATCCTTAGCTGCCACACCAGAATCTTTTTTAATCCATACTCCTAAGTGCTTCATTTTATGATGTTCCTATAAATATGGAGATGGCTGAAGCAATTTGTTTGTAGGTACATAATTTACAGCTATTGCCTTTGTTTTAGCTTCATTAATTTTGTATCACAAAAAGATTTGAAACTGCCTCAAAATGTTCCACAACACTTAAATGTCCTTTTCTGGTTTTATTTTGATTGTGGTTTTGGAGAAAAACTGAATAAACAGTGAAGCTAAATAATCAAACAATACACTATAATCTTTAAGTTTTTTGACAAAATCACCTGTAACTTTAACATGAGTCATATAACTGGAAATTATTTGTAAAACTAACATGCCATGTAGATTGTGTGTATGTGTGTGTGTGTGTATATGTGTATATATATATATATATATATATATATATATATATATATATATATATATATATATACACACACACACACACATATATATATATATATATATATATATATATATATATATATACACATATACACACACACACGCATGCATCTTTAATTAGTTATTCTTATATTTTGTTTCCTGTCTTTAATGATTATGATTGCTTAGTGGTTGTGAGCCAGCTCAACTGGTGGACACAGAGAATAGGAATACCTGCCTGTGTGTGAACTTGCACCAGTGGCATAGGGAGATAAAGCCCTGATCACAGCCCAGGTGAACTGAGTTTGACTCGTTGCTCAGGCACATTATGGCACAAGCAAGAAGGATTGGTGTACCCATCATGGGGGCAGGAAGGGGTGGAGCCAGCCATGTACACTGCCAGTATTCCTCAGAGGAGGAGGAGTAGCTTACTTAGTCAGCAATGAGTGTTAGCCACACACATTGCAAGTGTGTGTGAAAGCATGCACTCACAAGGTGGGGCATTGTGGGCCACCACAGTAATGAGGTCCACACATCTCACTTGATGGGGAGAGGTAAGATGTCAAAATTCTGTCATTGACAGGATTCTGAAAACAGCACATACACCATTGTGGCTGCCTGAGTAAGGGCCACCCATGACGGAATTTACCTCGGCTGCGGGTGGAATCCGCAGAGTGGAAGAATGAATGTACACTATTCTGTTCAAGTGGAGGCTTGATAGTCAACAGGCATGGGGATAAAAAAATCATCTAGGAATAGAAACACTTGCCTATGCATGATATCATGGGATATATTAGCAGAAAGGTCATACAATCCTGAGCTGAAGAGTAAAAATGCAAGATAGGAAATCTCAGCAGTCTATCCATTGAGAACCCCCTCACAGATCTGCTGATAAGGTAGGTACTGTCTGTTATGTTTTCATGCCATAATTTGAATCAGCAATAACAAAAAGCCAGCACCCAACTGGAAAGAAAAATATTGTGTGTCTATAAACACAAAAAACAGACCGGTTTCGGCCCATTTGGCCTTTTTCAATGTATAACACAGTCAATTCAACCACCACATTATATACAAAGCATAATGGAATAATTAATCACTAATTAAACAATTATAAATGTTCATTTAAACCAGGTGGAAATAACCCACCCAGTTTCACAATCCATGATTTTTCTTTTTTGTTTAACAATTTATGCCAACCTGTTTTCAAGGATCTGTGTCCCAAAATTCTATCAATAATAATGAATTTAAAAGTTGCTGTCTTGTGAGAAATAGTGTGTTTATATAAAGCATTGGTCAAATGTTTATTTCTGATGTTACTGACATGTTCTGAAATACGAAATGTAAAGGGTCTAGAGGTTTGGCCAACATAAAAAGCAGAACATGAACAGGCTGCAAGATAGATCGCCCAATCAGTATTGCAGTTACCAAAAACGTTAGAGGTGTTTTTACTTGAAAACTCTTTGGTCTATGAAATATATTTGCAGAAAGAACAGTGTCCACAGGAGTAACACCCCACGTCCAGTGTAGCCAGTACAGAACATTCCATGGGCATGAAATGTTGTAATGGCTAAAATGGCTCCAAAGTTTTACCTCTACGGAAAGAGAATAAGCATTTGTTCCCTAATAAATCACATAATTTATCATCAGCCAAAAGAATATCCCAATGCTGTTGCACTATATCCAAAACTCATGGGTATTTCTACCATAAGTGGTGATAAACCTAACTTTATTGTCCCTCTGAGATCGATGTTTGTTATATATTTGAGTAAATAATTTCTGGAAGTTGTTGAACCTCACTACTGGTCTGCCTAACCGTAGACATAGAATATCCACATTCCCTAAAGCGGTTCACTAAATCTTGATCAAAATGTTTGTTGTCTTCGTACTGGAGCAAATTCTGTGTATCCTCATAAATTGTGACTTGGGGTTGTTGGCCACAATATGTTTTGGATGACAGCTGGTGGAGTGTAATAATATACGTGAATGATGGGATTTCCTGTATAGTGAACTAGATAAAGTACCATCAGGTTGTTTAGATATAGTTACATCAAGAAAACATCATAATTAATGATAAACCTTATAACCCATTTATTTTCATTTAAATACTGGACAAACTCCTGTAAATGTACAGCGTCCGACTTCCACACCATCCAGCAGTCATCCAGAAACCTTCACCAAATATCTATTTCCCCAAGAAAAATATTATGATTGCTGTCATATATAATCTGTTCCAGATAACCCATAAAAAGGTCTGCATATGTGGGTGCAAAGGATGCACCCATAGCTGTACCTTTCAACTGCAGATAACATTTGGTGTTAAAGTAGAATACATTTTTAGACAAGACATGCTCTGCCAAACATACAAGGAAAGTGTTGAAACCTGGACTATATAAAGACATTCTGTTTAGCTAATATTTCAGGGCACATAAGCCTGCCCAGTTTGGGATACTGATGTAAAGGGACATAACGTCCAATGTACACATCAACCAACTGGGTTCTAATTGGGTATCAGAAACAATATTCAAAAATTCCGTTGTGTCCTGTATGCTAGCTCTAACTCCAGATAGTAAAGGCTTTAAATACATGGTAAGGTAAGCAGACAAAGGTTCAGTAAGGGAGCCTTTTCCAGAAATGATTGGTCTCCCTGGGGGTTTTTTGATATCTTTGTGAATTTTAGGAGGAAGATAGAAATGTGATGATGGATCCATAACCTTTAAATGAACCATTGTGCGCTTATCTATTATGCCTTCACTAAGTGCAGACTCCAAAAATGTATCTATTTCATTTTTAAGCCTAACTGTAGCATCATAAGGCATATAAGTGTAAAATCTCACATCTTACAGCTGACTATTAGCTTCCTAAACATGCAAAGATTTATTCATTACAACCGTTGCTCCACCTTTATCTGCCTGAATAATAACAGTATTCTTATTTTTCTTTAACCTTACTAAAGCAATTTGAATCAGACTATATGTTTCATGATTACATCTATTTTTTGTAGCTTTCCAGTGAGGATTCAGAGGTGTATGAAAATTCAGTGCAGTGCCTGTCACTCTTGGTTCAGCTCTATGGAGGAGAGAACACTGAATGTATGTCTTCAGAAGGCATGGTCAGCTTTGCTGATGCATTTGCATCCAGGAGGGATCCCAAACAGCAGAAGTTATTACTTAAGATAATCAAAAGATTAGTAAGTAATGCTAGTCAGTTTATTTTGTGTCCTGCAGACATTGTTAGTTTGTTTCCATTTAAAAACTATTTCTAGTGAAAAAAATGGTCATAGTATTATTACTTATGTTGTTGATGTTGCTGTAATGCTACATATGGATGTGTTTAGTGTTTTATCTTCAATTGTGTATTTTGTTTATCTCACTACATGCTGATTCATTTTAGTTGCCTTTCTACTTTTTCACTGTTAAGACTTGTTTCATTGCATAGCAAAACTTTCACAAAGTAACTTAAAAATGATGTACAGTGGAACTTTAAACAATGAGCAGGCAGAAACATTTCTGCATTAGCAAGGCTACTGCCACATGTATTGATTAAATAGCCATCATTTTAAGTTTAATGAATCTTTCATTTTCCCTATAGTGCCATACTGAGAGACCCCTCTGAATTTGACAAAGGTCTGGGCCCTTTCACTTGTATCATTGATTTGTCAGTGGAGTTTTCAATCAGCAGTCAAGTGAATTCCCCCTCCAAAGACCTTTGCCAATAGCCCCACCAAAAACAGACAACTGGCCCATTCATTCTGGGGCCAGAGAAGCTGAGTGTTCCCAGTCTTTGAGAGAACTCTGTGGCCCACTCATTCCTGACTGGAAGTCCCAGTCAGTTCTCTGATACTCACTGAGAGTCAGGTGGTAAGAAGTGGGCCATCTTACCCTCTCTCCATTGAGAGTACCCTTGTCCCCCTCAGCATGCCGTTGCAGTCCCCTGAGGAGAATCATTCTTCTGAAAGCTAGATTCTACTTGTCTTAGAGGTGCTATGCACCTTCTTCTCTGCAAGCTTGGCTGATTTGAACTCCACTGGATTACACCTAGGGCTCCAGCTTGGTCTCACCCTGTGTGGTGAGCCAAGCTGGAGCCCTTCAGCTAGGATGAGTGACCTGGCATTGGCCACTCACTCCCATTCTCACTAACCAGCTTCTACAGATGCCTTAGCCACTAAATGAACGCAGGTTGCCTGTGGTGTCTTCTGGGTTTTATTCCTTTAAGTCACAAAGCAGGCTAGTGACCAAACAAATCTATAGTTGTAGCTTTATTATTATACTGCTTCAGATATCCTTTGTTAAATTGATTACACTATTCCTTTAGTGCTTTTATGATTGGTATCAGGGCATTTTCAGAATGTTTGACAGCAGAGTACTGTGTAAAAAAATGAGTTGTATGTTTTTTACTGCTTCTACTTTGTAATTTGTGTCTTTCTCTATTTGCCTGCTAAAAAACATGCTGCTAATGTATTTTTCAGTTTTAGTGCTTGTTTATCACATCTGTGCATGCTTTCATACTTGCATTTATTTTTGGTTTCTGTATTGCAAGGAAAGAAGTGTACTGTATTGATAACATCATAGCCAGCCATCTTAAAAAGCAAGAACATCCTTACTAGCAAGTGCTCTGATTTTAGTGAGCATAGCATGTCCAAATCACTTAAATATAAAGGATGAAGTTTGGTTTAAGAACATCTAATTCTGTATCCGAATATTATGGTTTGACTTTCACTAGACTAAAGAACATCATTACAGATAGTCTGCCACTTTAAGAAATGCTGTTGAAGTCGCATACTGTTGGCATGTTTTTATAAAATGATCTGATGCAGGCAGTTATTAATTCATTTGGGTTTATGTTAATTAATGCACTCATATGCATTCATATCATGCAAAGTTTCTCATGAGTTAGTTCATGCTGATATCATAGATCTATACTTCGGTTCTCATAATCAGAGGTACTACTTATGATGAAATCGAATGTATTCCTGACATAAAAGAAAAGGAATGAGGCAAAATAAATTTTTTAGACATGGGAGGTAGAAGAAGGATTCATTTCTGTATTGCTACTTTATTGTGAAAACTGTATGTGTACCCTGAGGATTTATTGTGAGGATTCTTATGTTTTGCTCCAATGTGGAGTAGGCAGAAGTCATAGTGGGATTATCTTTAATTATGTTGATTTGAAAAAGTTCCAGTAATAGATTCATGCCTGAAAAAGCTTTTTATATGTTTTTTGGACTTCATGACACTAGCATCTGTCTTGTTTTTGCCTGTATAAAATCAAGATTGACTTATGTCTTCAGATCATGTCACTTAGTCATAAGTGATAACTTTTTCCTACTTTACTCTTTTTGGAGAAATAATATATTGCACAATCCAGTCTTCTCACTTCTGTTTCAGAACTGATAGTCCTAAATAGCAATCAGTTTGGTGTGTGCCAAGCTATTCCAAGTCCAGACTCCTTCCCTCACTCCCATAATCCAGCATGCTTTCCAGTGTCTCCATATCTCATTTGCTATGGATCAACCAACAGCAGCAGAGCACTCCCAAAGTAGTGACTCTTTCTAAAAGTTGTCTTTTTAAGATAAGTACTGCATTTTGTTTTCCTGTTTGGTCAAGTTTTTTTAATGTTATTTTAACAGTTTTCCTAAATAAAAGATGTAATTTTATTTTGGTGTTATTTTTTTTCCTTCCGTCTCCTGCTTAAGCAAGCTGTTGGGCTTAGACTTGGTGTTTTTTTACCATTATTTGTTTTCTGTAATTTGTTAACTTGCTTGATTGGTAAGGAAAAGAAGGGGAAGAGAAGGCATCAGGATTTAAGTAGTACAAAGTGTGGCCACAAGCTCCCCCTGTGATACATATGAATTTGTGTCATGTGAACTTGGTGGAACACTTGGACACAAAATGTGATGTCGTTTACAACTCTGGCTCCAGGATTCTCACAAGAAGTTAATTTTGAAATAACGTCTACCTAATGAAGCCCAATCCAGAAAAGAGAACAGAAAAAATGAGAAAGACAGGGCAGCCAGGGATCCAGATATACACCCCTATGTCTGTTAGAAAGGATGTTTCTTCTTCCAAGACTAGCAAGGGTCCAGATCTTTATACACAGCAAGCTTCTTGGGGCTTTTTCCAGACGGATGTCACCATCCTGCAGGAATCCGCTCCTAGGAGAAGGCATAGTAGCTTCTCACCTGAAATGGAGCTTTACTGATACCTGGAATCAAGGGTTTTCTCCTTAATGCCAATACATTCAGATGGGTCTCTCCAAGGCCCCTCTATCCACTTATATTGGGAGAGGATGATGAAGGCATTAGTCAAGATTCAAACTGAGATAGCATCTTCTCTTCCCCCTCTGTATCTAGGGCAGATATAAAAGGGCCTTTGCCTTCACTGCCTACTGCTCCTTCCCTGTTCCAACCATGGGTGTTTGGAGCTGACATTTTTCCTGCAGATGTCAGTATTGACATTAAAGGAGCCGCTTCCTGTGTGCCAGTACCTTTCTCTGTACTGGTAACCAGCTTGGTATTGAGGGTCTCTAGCTTCCATTTCCTCAGTGGTGGTGGCTCGGTACTGGCTAGAGTGCCATTCTCAGTGTCATCCATTTCATCATTCAAGTCCTTGGCACTAATACCTCCTTTGGTATCAGCATCAGCGTCGGTGCCAGGACTCAGCTCCTCTGAATGAGCATCAACCTCCTGGGCCTTAATATTGACTCGGAATCTAGCATCATTGGACCAAATGTCTTGGTGTTGGAATCTAAAGGACCAGTCCCCAGGAGTCTACATCTACATTGTCTCCATTCCATGGTGCTACTTAGTTGGATTTCTCGGTCCTTTCATCTTTGTCTCAGAGGGGCACAGGAGGATGGAAATTCTCCATCATCCCGGAGTGTGTGATTCAGAGACTTCTACCATACATTCAGGTGTGTCTCAACTGAGTTATCCAAGGAAGAGGAAATGTAAAAAAAATAGTAGCATTTGGACTCTGACAGAGTCAATCCCAGACACTGACCAGGATGACTGAGAGTCTTCCATACAGTACTCCCCTAATGACCCCAGTTTTTGGTAAATATTAGACATGATGTCATAAAGGTGTTCAGGGTCAGTCAGTCCCACCTTCCCTGAAGAAGAGACCATACAGAAGGCTTTCCTTTCTGCTGTACCTACCTACCTCTTGGGTGGTCCACCCTACTTGACACAGTGATGGTGTTGGTAATAGACAAGGCATAGTGGGAACTGGATGTGTTAGAGCCTTAGGAGAAAGGCCAAGATTTTCTGGACTCCATAGACAGTCTTGGAGCAAGGCTCCCTTGGTGGCAACAGCTCTTAACAAAGGGCCGTGAGAGAATAACCCTGCAGAACACTCACCAAAAGTAAGGTTTCCCAGGATTTGGATTAATTTTGGAAATGCATTTATTTAGGCATAGTCTCCATTCAGGCATTAATTTACTTGACTCACATGATGCATATTCAGCATGATCTACCAGCACATACACTAGACACCCTGAAGAAGTTTCCACACAATGATCTCAGAAGTATACTGGAGTTGCAAGTGAGAACAATGGCTAATATATCAATGTTATCCATGAGACTGATTCATAATGTGGCTGATGGAGCATATCACCTGACCAGGTCCAGTGTAGCTATATGTCATCATGTCTAGCTGAGGCACAGTAGTTTTACATACAACTTTAAAATGCCCTTTGCTAATGTCCCATATGATTAGTCATTCTTTTTTGGATCCTAAGTGCAAGACATACTGTGGAAGAGTTAGTAGGAGGACAAGATGCTCACCACAGTGAGTGTTAAGTTCTCCACTCTCAAAATACATTTTCCTCAGTACCAGAAGAGTGCACAGAGGTTATAATTCAGCAAAAGCTCATGAGCAAAGACATAAACAACAATCAGGCAGAAATTTCCACAGACTTGGATGTTTCCTAAATAGATGCTGTCCCAGAGGCAGTGGGGAACTGCACAACCAAGGATTCCATGGCCATCCTTCCTGGGGAGTCAGACACAGATTAAGGCCTTGTGGAATCCATTTCTGATGTTAGTAAAAGGTAAACTGTGTTTTGTAATATGACTGGGGCTGCAGAGTTGTATAGCCCCTCATATAGGACTCTTTGTGAAGCTGACTATACTTAAACATAAAGTTTCTCTGGAGTTGCATTCAAAGCCGTTTCTTTTTACATTTTTTACCTAAGGAGGCCTGTAGCTGATGAATTAAAAGCCAATGACTGACAGTTTTCCATCCAGTTTTATTTGGTCGATGCACGAAAAACCGCAGACAACAGTCAAATTTGGCTCTGCTACTTTCATAGAGGTGCTTTGCAGCCAAGAAAAGCTCAGTTCAGGAAGAGGAAATAAAGATTTATAAAGTGATTCTATTATAAGCAGTAGCTATTTAGGAAGGGGTGTGTCTCCAAAAAATGCCACTTCTGTTATCCTTTATTTAGCTGCCCGTATGGATGCTTTGACCTTGTCAGACCACTTTATACAGCTCCAGCAGAAGGCAGTCAGGGATAATTTATCCTTCTTTATACATAAATACAGTGAGAAAAGTTGCAACAGACACCATGGTCCTTCCAGCTGCTTCAGCTAGGATACACTTTGGAATTAGCAGTCTTTTCACTGAAATTTCTTTCTGAGGACATTCTCTACCTCTAGTAGCAGAGCTGCTTCCAGAGAATAGTTTCTGTATTCCACCTTCTTTATATCAGTTAAAGGGTTTAATCTAAGCAAAACTGGAACTGATGTATTATCTGAAACTCAGAAGATAAGCATTCCAGATTTTTTCTTTTTACCAAGAAAAGGAAAAACTACCTGCCCTTATGCTATTCCAAAAGGGAAAAATCATCCCCTTGATGTTTAGGATCTTTATCCACAAGTTCTGATTTACCCTGCATAGTGATCTTTAATTAGGTTTGCATTAGAAGGAATCCGTTTCTTTGTAATGTATTCGCTTACATGTTGCACAGTATCTCTTATCTTTATGAAATGTTTAAGCATAATGATGGCAGACCTCTTGGCAAGGAGATTCTTTCTGTGCCTGGATGTCTGGCTTATGGTAGGTCCATTCAAAGAGATGGATCCATCTTATAGGTCCCCTACCTTGGACTTCTTCCTGAAACTTGTCATGTTACTGGATAGGTATAAATTCTAACTGAAAACAGGTGTGTTCCTTGGATTAATCCTAGATTCATCATATGGTCAGGTGTTCCCCCTCTTCAGAGAGTTTTCCCTGAAAAAACATATTTGAGGAAATGGTTGTCTGATTATGGTTTTATAACAGTAGTCATTCCTGCTTTTTCTTTATTTGTTTGGTTTTGATTTTGAGACATTGGACTGTCAGCGCTACCAACAATCAAGAGACATGGGATACCTAGTCCTGGCCTCATATCTTGTTAATAAAAAGTAAATATAAAGGTTTCACTTGCAGTGGAGTGAATGAGAGAGGAATAGATTTTTTTAGTATATTTTCTGTACAATGGCAGTTCAATTTTCTCAGTATCTCTTTGCCAGCTACTTATTATTCTGTTTGACAGACACTGTCATCTTTAGGCTGTGTTATGTCTAGAAATTTTCCAAGATGCGTGAGAGAAAGAAACATTTATTTTTAGGTATACATTTGCTTTGGTCTCCTTTGCATAGGAGACACATTACTTTAAGACAATGCAGTGTTGCCAGAGAACAGTCAGTAATCTGTTTTCTACAAAGACTAAAATCCTTTACTAAGTATTGATTACTTGCTTGCAGTAGAAAGTACATTTCATCATGATAAAATATATGTAATGGATGCAGCCCTGTCTATAATGTTCAGACAACACCCTGACAGTCAGGATGTATTAATAAAAAATCAGTGAACTGTTGTGGCCTTTTACATGCTTTTAATGTGGCAAAAAGATTTTACCCATAGTCTGACTTGATATATGATGTGTGTCACAGCAAATCAGGGGCATTATAAAGCTCTAAATTCACTCTGCTTTCAATTAGGTCAACATTTCAATACCATCTGTCTGGAAAAACTCAGGAAAGGAAGAGCAAATGGCCTGTTTACTGAAGTTTTAAAGGGAACTGATATATCCAGTAAACCTCCAGCCTTTCCAATAAATACTGGTAGTGTATTGTATGGTATATAGCATTTGTTTTAAAATAGCATATTCACCATTTATGGCAAATTTTCATTCTCATTTTTTAAAAACACCAGGCATACCTCTCAGCCTTGTAGCACAAGAAATCTAAAGCCAAACATGATAGGGGGTACAAAGGCCCAAAAAGAGGGACACATTTTAAATATTGCACTTATAAACTTAAAAAGTCAGAATAACAGGTTTTGTGTTATCATGCATTTTCTGAAGGATATGAAGTCTGAAACTCAAATGTCTGTCATCATTTAGTGACTGCAGTCCTCAGTGATTTGCCAGAAAATGACAAAGTGCATGAGGAACAGACCAAAACATGACGCAAAAATCTAGACAGTTAAGAGGTATGCTAGGCACTGCAATTTTAGATGTATAATTAGGTAAGCATGCAATGAGGATTGAATACAAGAATAGTATAGCAGATAGTAGTGGTAAAGCTGCTGAAAATGGATGCAGTCTTAATTATCCCTTCTGTTAAGGGGTAAACTATGTACATGAAATAGTTTCAAAACATGTGGACCTTCCTGTGGCAAGTATGCATATATTTTTTAGTAAGTGTGGCAAAATAATGGTGCAATGAGTTGCTTTGTCTGTTAACAGCTGGAAGATTTTACAGCTTGATTCTTGGCTTGAGTGTCTTGTCTATGAGTCTACATGACCTCACTGCATCTGCATGAATTTTTCCAGGTGCTTCAGTTTATTCCCACCTCTCAAAGACATGCAGTAGGTTAATTGGTGATCTCCAGATTGTACATAGACAGGGCCAGCCATAGGTAAAATGACACTACATATCCCCAGAAGTTCTGAAGGTGTGCATATTCTGTGATGCATTTATTCCTTATTTTTTGAGGGGTAAACATTAAACTGAGGAAGTGAAAATAGGGTCATTTACTTTTATCCAGACAAGCCCCACCAAGCAATTATAGCCACTTTTATGTACAATTCTAACTTAAGATCATAATAGAAGAGGATGACCATGTGTTTTACTTTTGTTCCAAACAGTTGCCACAAATTACAATATTGCAAGTTGCTTTACATAATTACATTAGTCCTGCAATCCAAACTAATAAGCAGCATGCAGCTAGTTATTTCCCACCAAAGAAGACAGCCAAAGCAGTTATGCCTTGTCTTTCTATGCATATCAGGTGCCCAGTTAAGTAGTTCATCTTACTTCTCACAAATGCACACTAGTCTTGCTAAGCCAGAAAGTAACTGTTTAAACTGAACAAATGTCAAGAAGATAAGCTACTTTCATCCAGCCAACCCAACCCCCACCCAGTAGTTATAGCCATAACATCTGATGGCATACCTCTCAGCTGCCCTTGATTTTGGCTCAAATTTTAGCTCTGTTCTTCTTAATCCCTCCTAAAAATGGTGACATTTGCAGAAAAGGTGGTGTATTACGCTTAATAAATTACTACAATAATTAGAGTTAGATATTTATTTTATTTTACATTTGTTAACCGGGATGGTCTGACTGGATGAATGTCCATTTTCAGCTGAGGCCTGAGGAGAAAAGCTCCAAGGTAGATGTACACATTACAGTTTTAGAACTTTTATTGAATAGCAATGCGAGTATATATGGATATGCAGGTTGTAACAACATATTACTTTCGGGATTAAAATCACATTGAGTAGCAGTCTATACAGTTTACCCTTTCTGATATGGAGAGGGGTGGCCAAAGAAAAGGACATTTGTGGAAAAGAGGCACGTGAAATGGAAAGGGAACTAGTCAGGGTTAGTACAGGGACATATCCGGTGCGATTTGAGGTAATTCCTAAGTTTGTTTTTGAATATGGTTAGTGAAGGCTGTAGAGTCAGGTCAGCTGGTAGTGAGTTCCATGTCTTTCTAACAGAGTTGGCAAAGAGTGAGTCACCAGCAGAGTGGTTGGATTTGACTATTAGAACTAGGAGTTTGGTAGATGAGCGGAGTGGAGAGGCAGATCATGTTTTTTAGAGCAGGGGTATTTTCTGGCCGGTAGAGGACTTTATGGGCTACTATGAGCTGATTGAACTGTAGAAGGTGAGGTAGTTTCAGCCAACCTAGGAGATTTAGGTTGTGACAGTGGTGGGTTTGGTAGGGTGTGCCAGTAGCACATCTGGCAATATGGTTGTAATATGATGATAATTTATTAAGATCAGTTTTGTTCAAGTTGGAGAAAAGAGGAGAGACATATAGAAGGGTAGATAGTAGATGGGAGCAGCAACTGCAGTTCATGCAGGTGGAGTGAGGAATGATTTGATCCTATAAAGAGAGCCAAGTTTTTTATTGATAGTTTTTATAGTTTGATGTGCACATCAAACCTGAGGTTGTTAGCGATTGTGACACCCAGAAGTTTAGTTTGGTATTCTGGGGAGATGATGGTCCCATTATTAACTATTATGTTGAAGAGTGGTGGGGTGGTCCTGCACGTTGGGGAGAAGAGAAGTAGCTTCGTTTTGTTGGGGTTTAGGATTAGACGTTGGTTTGATAGCCATTTTTCCACTGAGTTGAAGGTGTTTTGGGTTAATGTGGAAAGATTTGCTGGGGAGGTGGCAGAACAAATCAAGGTGGAGTCACCTGCCTATTGAATGCAGGTAGCCTCTGGGATGACTGTGTGAAGGCCATTTATAAAGATGGAGAAGAGAAGGGGACGTAGTATTGAGCCCTGGGTAACTACTAGCTTGATGAGGAGGCACGAAGATAGCTTACCCTGCCACAGGACTGCCTGTTGCCTGCCTAGTATGTAAGAATCAAACCATTGGAGCTCCTGATTGTTTAAGTTGAAGGTCTTCAGGGTGTTCATTAGCAATTTGTGATCGACCATGTCAAAGGCCTTGGAAAGGTCTAGAAATAGTGCGGAGGTTAGTTTGTTATTGTTACGGTTGTGGTTTATAATGTTAGTGAAAGAGAGGAGGGCTCATGTAGTAAAGCCATGCTGAAAGTTTGACAGTAGTTTGTTCTGCGTGAGATAGTGCATGAGCTGTATATGTACACACTTCTTCATAATTTTAGCTAGTGGTGACAAGATAGCTATGGGCCTGTAGTTTGACAGTTCGGTGGAACTGCCCCCCCCCCCCTTATGAAGAGGTATGGCATGATAGATTTTCCATATGGTGGGGATGATAGATTTTGATATGGTTTGGTTGATTAAGATTGAGGCGGGGTATGCAATTGCATCTGCAGCTTTTTGTAAGTAGTGTGCAAGGAGGTGGTCAGCAGCCAGAGTGGTGGGTCTTAGTTTCTTAAGTAGGGCTTTAATGAGTTGAGTGGACACTGGTTGGAAGCTAAATGATGTATTGGTATTGGTATTTGGTGCATTTGGATTAGAACTGGTGGGAATGAGTTGGCTGGCCAGAGACTGGATAGTTTCTCTGAAGAAGGTGTTAAAGGTGTTAGCAATGTCTTCTGGGGATTTTTGTTTGGTGGCAGAGGGGGGTGGGGTGGTGGTTTGGACTGGGTGGAGGAGTGTATTTATTCCTGTCCAGAATTTCTGTGGTTTATTGTGTCGTACTTGTAGGTGGTAGTAGTAGTTCTTTTTATCTAAAGTTATGGATTTTTTAGTGTCATTTCTTAGCTGTTTGAATCTAAGTTTGTCAGGTAGGGTTTTTGTTGTAAGATAGGTGGCCCATGCTTTATTCCTGAGTGTAATTTTGTATCTTTAGTAAGCCATGGTGCAATATTGACCTTGGTTCTAATAGTACGACTAGGAGCATGACAGTTGAGAGCAGCAAGGATTTGGTGATAAAGTATGTGACAGCTTCTTCTAGAGGGATGTTTTTAGGGCTGACCAGTTACATACCTTTAGTTCATTGTTAAACTTATTGAGATCAAAGTCTTTGTTGCTTCTTATAGTTCTATAGGTGGGTTGGTAGCAGAAGCTTACTTTAAGCTTGATTATGTAGGTGAGACAGTGGTCACTTAGGTCATCAGGTAAGGTGCCTGATGTGTAGTGTTGAGAGTTGTTGATGAGTACCCAATCCAGAGTACTATCTTTATTTTGGGATTTACCTGACCTAGTGGGTGAGGATATGGTCTGGGTAAACCCATGGATGTTTACATGGATTGTTGGGTAATTTAGAGGAACAGGCATTCCAATCAATGTTGAAATCCCTGAGAATAATGGTTTCTTGGGGGTGGTTATTAGTCAGCCAGCTTAAGAAATCTTCAAGGGTGTCAGTGTTCTTCCCTGGGGGAATGTAGACACAGACAATGTTTATGCTTTTGTGGTTATTAATATGTAGCTTTAAGATAATAATTTCGGCGTTATTGAACTGGGGGGTTGTTTGGTGATCATGGTGACAGATAAGGTGGACTTGTAAAGTATTGCTACACCAACGCCCTTTCTGGAGGTACTATCCAGTCTGAGCATATTATACCCTGGTGGCAGAACTTCATTGTCCTTGGTGGCAGGTTTTAGCCACGTTTTTGTGAGGCATAGTATATCAGGTGAATGCACAGCCAAGAGGGCATGCATGTGCTGGATTTTGTTATTTATGCTCCTGATGTTTAGATGGCAGGCCAGCAAGGAGTCTGGAGGTGTGTTTGATGGTTCTATGTTGATAGGGGAGTTAGAGGGGGGATTAGTGTCAGCAGGTGGGGTTGGGCCAGGATTTGAGTGGATGTCGCTAATTATGAGTTTCCATATTCTGAATAAAGTACAGTGATAGTGCCTGGGTTTAGGACAAATGTATCTAGGTCTAATAGGGACATAGTTATTTGGGGTTGGCAAGTTGGGTACACGGGAAGGGGGAAGGTGAGCATTTTTGTGTATTAGTGATGGAGTTGAGGTTCTGAATCTAGGGTAGTGGAAGCTGAGATAACTCCTGTTCTCATAAGCAGAAAAAAGATATGGGATGAGCAACAGTGATGATAGAAGGGTTAGCAATAACATTTTGGTTGTTGGCATAGTTATTTGACTGAGATCTGATGCTAGAGAAAGTAGCAGGGGGTGGGGACAAGTAGTAGCAGTTAGGGGTAGTTAAGATTAGAGTACTGGTTGTTACTGATTGGTTTGTAGAGGATTTGGGGTGTGGTTTGGTTTAAATAAATTTAGCAGCAGTAGGGGCGTGTGGGATTTGAGGGCGGGTGGGGCACAAAGCGAGCCCGAGCTAAACGAGGAGGAGTGGAGCGGGGTTTAACCAATTCTCAAGCTGCCAGCAATCAGAGGTTACAGGGTAGGTGTACAGATTATTTTCTGAAGTTATTTACTTTTAAGCACCTTTTTCTAGTTATAAAGCTGGCTAAAATTATTTTTAATGTTTTAAATTAGTATTTGCAGGAGGTTAGGCTGGAAGTTAGTCCCTAGGTTAGAAACACTAGTGACTGAGAGTTTACCTTAGTTAAAATTAGTTAAAGTAATTGAAGTTTGTAGGGGGGCTCAGAGGCTATTTCCAGGGCAGGACCCAATCCAGTACTTTTACAGTGCAATAAAATAAAAGTTAGGGTTTGTTAACCTTGTAGTAGTTTCTTTTAGTTTTAAGAAGTAAAGGACTGGGAGGTCAGCGGTTCTGCGTGATTCGCTCTTGGGTTTTTTAATTCTGTTGCTTTTAGGGAGCCTTTCTGGGAACTGTAGTCAGGGGAGTAACCTTGTAGTAAATTACTGAACAATCGTTGCCCTCTGTGCTCTCTCTTTTTTGTATTGGACTTGTAGTAGTTTCTTTTAGTTTTTAGAAGTAAAGGATTGGGAGTTCAGCGTTCCGCATGATCCGCTGTTGGGTTTTTTAATTCTGTTGCTTTTAGGGAGCCTTTCTGGGAGCTATAGTCAGGGGAATAACCGCACGTTACAGCAGTAAGATGTCTTTTACTTCAAAAAATGCATATTAATCCACATTTTCTTATTCTGGCAATGTGTTAATATTGCTAGTATTTTAAAAGTCTCCCTGATTATCTCTGATTTTGTCCCCAGTTCTGTTACTTTGTCCCTTATTTGTTGAGAGCTATTATTTCACCTCCAAAATCCATAGAAAAAGTTTGCACATATTTAAGTATAACCAAACACTGGAAAGCACTCAATATACCAATAAGTCCAAGAAAGGAGTGCAAAAAAGTCAAAAAAGAACTCCAAATAACATCCGTTGCTCTTTTTAAGCGTATTTAATGACACATCACGGACATCACGAACCAACACAAATGTGTTGGTTCGTGATGTCCGTGATGTGTCATTAAATACGCTTAAAAAGAGCAACGGATGTTATTTGGAGTTCTTTTTTGACTTTTTTGCACATATTTAAGTATGGCAATCCAAGTTGCTCCATTTAAATCACAAAGCCAGAGATAAATTTCCCAAAATATTTGGTTGATTACTGCCGGCAACCCTGTAAAAAATAACACTTATATCACCTCAACTGTCCACTTAAATCACAAAGCCAGAAATATTGCCAAAAATGTTTAATGATCACTACCAGCAATTATGTAAATATACTTATCTCACTGCCACACCACTCTTATCATTTCAGCTGCCCAATAATAAAGCCAGAAATGTTATCAAAAAAGAATCTGGTTGATCAGTGCCAGCCTTATTTAAAATAGTAGTTAGAATAACTCACCACACCATTGCTTGAAATATGCCCTTAATTTTGCAGAATGTCCCTGATTTTATTTTAAGTATATATTTTAAAAAAATGCTTCCGGATGCACCGGTGTAGTTACATTTGAACATTGTTCAAGGGTCTGTTCAACATTTAAAAATGTGATTTGCACTGTAAGTGGAGCTAAACACCGCCCCATGGATCACCTGATGTTCTTCAGTGCATTTTTTCTTCCTTTGAGGTACGTTATTTATTTATTTATTTATTTATTTATTTATTTATTTATTTATTTATTTATTTATTTAGAACAAAAAAAATTGTTTTAAAAAACAAACAAGGAAAGGGTACCTCTACGATAACAGCAAGCATACCACCGTAGGCAATGGCCTAGTTCGCCTGTGCATAAGGTTGGCCCAGTCCATAGGTATGTTAGTAGTACATGAGTGAATTTGCATGTGCATTCTGCAATAGACCAGTACCCTGCCCAGAATGAATTTCACTGTGTTGCGCCCACTGACTGTTGGTATACGTTTTGGTATTCCTGCAACCATGTAAAGGATAAAATGGTTTGTCAGAACACACATGGATGGATGAATGGATGGACAAGTTGGACAATGATGAAATAATTATTGTGGCTTGAATAAAGTGTGTAGCATTGGATTTCTCCTGGGACTTTCTTGTTTATTTGTTTTTATTGTGGCTTGAATGTTTGTATTCATTGAAAGACAACATACTACAGAAAACCATTACAGAAATTGAGCTTTTTTTGTCATTAATTCCTAAATGTTTTTTAAAACACACATGCACATAAATTTTGGCAGTGCTTAATATGATTTACAGAAACAATGTGCTTGTCAGGATGTCTTGAAAAAATGTATAGATTATACAGTACAGTAGGGCAGACATACATTAATAGAAAACAAAACAAACCATATTAACATTTTTCAATTTACACACATTATCTGTTTTATTTCTTACTTTATAACAACTGTCTTTCTATCCATCATTAAATAAATCACTCATTTCCTGCCTTCCCTTAAACCTCACTCATCCTTTTGAACATTATTCTGCATGTAGTGTTCCTACAAATTCAGTTTGTCTATTTAATTTGCACCTTCCATTTCCTAAAGATCACTCATCCGGTTCCTTTGTGTTATTTTCAATATTCAGTACTTCATATACAGTTGGTTTAGATTTTGATTTCCATTTTCTAGTAATTGTCTTTTTTTGTTTTGGAAGCCAACAGAATTAAACTTAATGAGCCCTTACCATGTCTAGACATTTCAGATCCTGTGTCCTAGCTCAAGATAATTATTTCCTTAGTTATAGCCCCCAATATTTCTGATGGAGTACTGTGTAGGGAATTCTTAACATCTACCAACTCATTATACTTCCAAAAAACATGTCCCCACTTATTCTTTTCTTTCCATCCACACCTCCAACATTTGTTATCTGTCGAGGAAAATTATTTGAAGTCTGCTTGAGGTATAGAAATACATATGCAGACACTTCCAAGCAAAGATTCTAAACCTTCTAGACTTTGTTACATACTTGGGGATCCATCCATATGTCCTCCCATTGTTCCTTTGTAAATTGCTTGTCCAGTCTCTCTTCCCATTCTTCTCTAGCCTCTTTGATTGATTCTTGTAGTTTTCGTGCAGTATTTTATATGTCCTACTAATTATACCCTTTTTAACACAAGTTCTGTTCTAGATTTAACTAAAATTCTACCAGAGCAGGTCTTTCACTTAGAACTCCTCTATCCCTTTCTTTTTGCCTATACTTTGATATCAATCCCTGATAGGGATGGCATTTTCTAACCTGTAGTCCATTCTTCTTCTTGGCCTCATCACAATCCCTGTTTAGTTGTTTCTTCCAGTACCTTGCTTCCTTTGCCATTTTTTGCAGTAAATTCTAGCTCCCTCTTGCCTGTTTCATGTACTCCTACTTGCAGTCATCAATACTGGAAAAATCTCCTTTCCCCATCCATGTGTTGGCTTACTTAGAATAATTTCTGCAACTTTATGAATATAATATTCTGTATGGTGGTTATTATTCTCCTTAAGGATCTGCATCCAAAATCCCACTCTATCTTTTTTTCTTGAACACCCCCTCCCCACTTCATCAGCATTCCTTTCCACATTCAATTATAGCCTTCTGCTTATGTTATGTATATGAGCCTTAACTGTGTAGCTTTAAAAACCCCTTCAAATCAGGTAATCCTAAACCACTTTTTTCTATTGAGAGGATCAACTTATCCCTTTTATTTCTTACCTATTTCTTCCTTCAGCTGTTTATTAATTGTTGTTCACAACTTTTGTTCGTGTTGATAAACATATGCCTGTCCTGTATATAAAACTAAATGGACTAAAACATCTTCACTGCTCATATCTATTATTATCCATGAATAAGAGCTTCCAGCTTCTCAGTTTTTGTATTATCTTTTGTTTAGTCAATTCCAACATATCCTTAACTGCCATAATAAAAGCTTTTTTAATTCATACTCCTAACTTCTTCTTTGACATCCCTCCTCTGGGCCAGTAATCAAGGAGCTTCAATTCTCACCACTGACCCCAGTGGAGAACGTTCACTTAGAACAATAATAGATACACACAGTATTTTTAGATGCAGCTCTCTGCACCAAGCACAATTTCCCTTAAGAGCACACAGGGAGCACACTCCAGTACTGGGACTGGGTTTTCCCCTCCAGACCCCAAATAAGACTCCACCTTTCGCTCTGTAAAAATCAGTGCTCGGTGTCCCTGTTACAAGTAGCTGACACACACACTGTTTGAGATTTGATTTTCATACACACACACACACACACACACATACACACCTGGGAAAGGCTGGCACAGATTTTCCCACTATGCCACCTCTACCCAGACTATAAGGTTGAATGTTAAGTTGTCAATCTCGCCTTCATTCTTGCTGGATGGGTTCGGAGCCGACCTTCGGCTCCAACTCGGCCTATACTAAAGCTCGAGAGCTATTTATACCGGCTCGAGGCTACCCTATATCCCATAATGCTAGGCGCTAACTACCCAGATCTCGTTTGCCGCTTACAGCTACGAGGTGCGTTTACTACCGGCTCTTCAGGTTAGAAGTTTTTCTGTTAAAAAAATTACTAATTTTAGACTGGGTTTTTCTTAAGTTTAGTTAACGACCATCCCATTAGCTTCCCATTCATAGTTATTCCCCCCTTAGGCCCCTTTTAATCCCTTTTAAGACCTTTTTTAATTCCCTTTGTTATAGGGTTAGGCCTTTGGGCCTTTTTTCTGCCTTGTCAGTTTAATTTTTTTTGTGTGACTGACTTTACTTAATAGGGTGTCTGTGTGTGTGTGTGTGTGTGTGTGTGTGTGTGTGTGTGTGTGTGTGTGTGTTTAGTTTTCTGTTCTTAACATGTCAAAAGACACCAGGGTCTCAGGCTTCAAGAAGTGTGACTCGTGCTGTCAGAAAATGTCGCTGACAGACGGTCACACTTCTTGTGTTTATTGCCTGGGCCCTCTGCACCTGCAGTACTCTTGTTCGGTCTGTCATGCGTTCAGCCCAAGAGTCCTGCAGGAACGCTGAAATAAATTGATTTTGAGGGGCTTGTTAAAGCCTGAAGGTTCCCCGACCAAGGCTTTGTCGGGGAAGCCTTCGAAGCCATCTAAGCCGTCGGCTCCGAGCTCAGAGCCTTCGACTGGTGGTTCTCGAACTGCTGTCTCATCGGCTCCGGCTGGAGCCGATGTTTCCAAGACACAGTTTTCTTCATCGGCTCCGGCTGGAGTCGATGTTCCTCAGGTTCAAGCTTCTACATCGGCTCGAACCGGAGCTGATGTTTCCGGGACACAGTCGGTGCCGATAGTGGTGTCGGTGCCGTCTGCCAGCCGTAAGAGGTCCAGATCTCCATCCTTGGAGTCTGTTCACTCGGCTCCGAGGTCTCCCTTACTCTCGGAGCGGAGTCATTGAACCCATTACTCCAGGTTTTCCAGGCTCTCGGACCACGACCTCGAGAGGGTGGTTAGTAGACTTCTTAAGTCTCAGGCACTAGCCCAAATGCTTCATAGCCCTTCTCAACAGACAGTGGCTATCCCCACCCCATCTTCGATTCCTCCTCCGACTCTTCCTCTGAGTTCGGAGCCGGAGCTTGTTGGAGCCGTGGCCGTCGACACGTCGGAGCCGATACCTCACATTTCGGCTCCGTCGGCTCTGGTCTCTTCCATGGTCCCATCCTTGGAGGGATCCGGGTGCATGGACTTCCTTGTCAGCTCTGAGGGGGTGAGTGGCATTGGACCCTTGTCCAACCCCGTTCTCCCTCTCGGAGCTTCGGCGCTGGTAAGTTCGGCCCTGACATCGGCTTTGGAGCCGTCCCTCTCGGTGCCAGGAGTGGTCCTTATCTCTTCGGAGCGGGGACCTTCTACCCTGCCTGATAGGGGCGCCTTCGAAGTCATGAGGAGCGTACTGGCCCCTGTGCCTGCTCCACAGTCAGCTCCCTCAGCTCCTCCCTCTGTAGTGCCTACTGCGGTCTCTACCCACCCTCTCATTCCTGACCGTAGAGATCCAACGCCTCAGGTTTCCCCATTGGGAATATCCTCCTCTTCCGAGGTTTCCTCTGATCCATCAGGGGAACCCCCTCGGAAGAGGAAATGTAAGAGGAAGCATGTGGACTCTCCTGAGTCCGTCACATTGGATACCGACTTGGATGAGTCGAAAGGGTCCCCACGGTCCCCCTCTGAGGATGTCTCCTTTTCAGACATCCTTGAAATCCTAAAGCAGAGGGGGAACTGGTCTACCCTTAACCCTTCCGAGGACGAGTCGGTTTACCTAGAGGCTTTTGGCTCTCGCCCTTCCACCTCCTGGGTGTCTCCGCCTTTTGACCCCCTCATGGAAGTGGTGGCGCGGAAGGCGTGGACGGCCCCTGACACGATGGAACCTACCCCACGGAGCCTTCCAAATTTATAACAGCCCCTTCGGACAAGCAGTTTTTAGCCAAGGGTGTCCCGGTTGATGCCATGGTGGTGGCTGCAGCCACTAAGAAGGAACTGGCTGATCCTTCAGTACCTGTCCATCCTCCTAACAAGGAGTCTAGGACTATGGATAGGTACGGCAAGCGGATGTTTTCTTCAGCGATCTTTGTCATGCGTTCGCAGAATTATTTGTGCCACTTCACCTGCCTTCAAAGAGATATGCTCAAAGAAGTGGGTGAGGTCTTACAGGATCCAACAGCTGCGGGGTCTCAAGACAAAATAAATTCCCAGCTGGCAACCCTGAATTCCATTGTCAACTCCTCCATGCAGCTTATTTCCTATGCGGCCGATGGGGCGAGCAGGGCTGCAGGCACAGGCGTGGCCTTAAGGCGTCACGCCTGGATGCGGCTTTGTAACTTTGCAGACCCCTTTAAGGCGTCCTTCACAAACTCCCCCTTTGACGGTTCAGCTTTGTTTGGACCTCAGATGAAGGATACTTTGACCCGATGCGAGCAAGAAGGCAAGACTCTCTCTGCCGTGGGAGTCCGTTTTTCCACCCTGTCTAGACCATACCCTAAGGGTCAGAAGGGTGGGAAGATGTGGTTCCGTAAACCACAAGAGGTCAGTTCCCCTCTAGAGGCAGAGGGGGGAACAATAACAAACGCCGCCCCAGGGGCAGAGGAGGTCCGCATAATCAGGGTAGCAGAGAGTCTCTTTCTGACAAACCCTTCCAGCATCCCTGCGAAGCTGCCCGACTGTCCGCCTTCGGAGGCAGTTGGGGGAAGGTTATCACTGTACCCAGAAGCCTGGCTTTCACTCACTCAAGACAAATGGGTACAGTCGATCATATCCGAGGGTTACAAAATTCCATTTATCCACACCCCAACTCAGCCAAAAGGTCCCCTTCCAGACGTTCCACCCAGTCTAAGGGAACAAGCAGTAGTAGAAATATCAAAACTGCTAGCAAAAAGAGCCATCCAGCCAGTCCCAGCAGACCAACAAGGATCCGGAATCTACTCCAAGTTCTTTTTAGTACCAAAAAAGACAGGGGACTGGAGACCCATTTTGGATCTCAGCAGACTAAACAGGTCTGTAAGAAGAACGAAGTTCCGGATGGTCACGCTACAGTCCATTCTACCCTTTCTGGGTCAGGACGACTGGATGTGCTCAGTAGACCTTCAGGATGCGTACTACCACATCAAGATGCACAGGCGCTCCAGGAGGTTTCTCCGCTTCCGGCTGGGAACCAGTCATTATCAGTTCAGAGCCCTGCCCTTTGGTCGCACTACAGCCCCCCGAGTGTTCATCAAATGCATGGCAGTGGTTACGGCTCATCTGAGACGTCAGGGATTCCAGGTGTTTCCATATCTAGACGACTGGCTCCTCACTGCCACCACCAGGCGTCAACTTCTCCGCTCCAGAGATTACACCATTCATACTTGCAAAGGGCTAGGTATCTCCATAAATTTTGAAAAGTCTGCCTTGTCACCTTGTCAGTCTATTACCTTCATAGGCGCCACCTTAGACAACAGTCCGGCTTTCTGCAAAACTGACCGAACAAAGAGTTCTAGATATTCGCAGGCATGTTCACATCCTTCTTCAGAACAACAAAATACAAGCCAGGTTTGTCCTGAAGGTATTAGGTCTCATGGCGGCAGCCATTACTCTACTTCCCCTAGCTCGCTTTCATATGCGGATCCTTCAATGGATGCTTTTTTCCCAGTGGTCCTTTCAACAGCTTCCAATGTCGCACAACATTTTAATAACCCTATCTTGCAAGAAACACCTTTCTTGGTGGATGGTCTCCCCTCAAGTACTTCAGGGCAGACCATTTGTTCCTCCTCCGGTCGCCACGGTGACAATGGATGCCTCCCTGATTGGGTGGGGGGGGGCATTTTCAGGGCAGGACAGTCCAGGGCACATGGCAACCTTTCGAGTGCCACCTGCACATAAATGTCTTGGAGATGAGAGCAGTACTTTTAGCATTGCAAGCCCTTCAGGACTCTCTTCCCATCTGGACTATTGCAGTTCAGACGGACAGTATGTCCGTAGTGTGGTACATCAACAAGCAGGGCGGAACCAAGTCCTATCCCTTGTGTCGAGAGGCTCTCAGACTTTGGCAGTGGGCGATCTCCTCTCAGTGGTTTCTGACAGCAACGCACATCCCCGGGAAGTCCAACATCACAGCGGACAGGTTGAGCAGAGCCATTCTCATGCCTCACGAGTGGTCTCTCAATCAAACTATAGTGGAAAAAAATTTTCAGAAATGGGGTCGACTTTGCTGCGACCTTTTTGCAACACCTCAAAACAGCAAGTGCCACGATTTCTTCACTCTCTTCCCGGCCACCCCCCCAGAGACGCTCTGGTCCACGACTGGCCCCGGGGACTTCTGTATGCCTTTCCCCCCTTTCCAGTAATCACTCAATTGATTCAGAAAGCTACCGCTGTGAGAGCCACCATGATCCTCATTGCTCCTTACTGGCCTCGTCAGATATGGTTCTCGTTCCTGCATCGTTACCTCTTAGGGCAGCCCTGGCATCTGGACCCAGTGCCAAATCTTTTGACCCATCAGTCGGGACAGCTGCACCACTCCCTGCAATCTCTCAACCTCACAGCTTGGTTGCACCAATTCCAACCCTAGCCAGGCTTCCCCTTATTTCCCATTCTGTGCGTGACATACTTATAGCTTCCCTAAATTCATCCATCAGGAGGATTTACGCCAGCAAGTGGAAGCGTTTTTCCTTCTGCGCAGGAGCCAGAAATATAGATCCTTTTACTGCCCCTATCCAATCAGTCCTAGACTTCCTAGCCGAATTGTTTCACTCAGGGTCTTCTTCCTCCACCATCAGAGTACAGTTAGCGGCTATTTCGAACTTTCATGCAGGCTTTTTGGACTCCAGTATCATGTCCCATAAGCTTTGTAAAACCTTTCTCAAAGGTATCTTTTTGCTTAAGCCCCCAATCAGGGACCCCCCACCGCAGTGGGACTTAAATTTGGTTCTAACCTCCTTGATTCTTCCCCCCTTTGAACCTGCGGCTTCCTGCTCCCTGAAATTGCTATCTTGGAAAACTCTCTTTCTGGTCACCATAACATCTGCGAGAAGAGTGTCAGAGCTTCAGGCCCTTTGCATTCATCCTCCTTATCTAGTTTTCCATAAAGACAGAGTGTCCCTCAGGACTAATCCATCCTTTTTACCTAAGGTTTCTTCTGAAGCAAACCTAAACCAGACTATTGATCTTCCAGTTTTCTTCCCCAACTACTCCAACAGAGCGGAACAAAAACTGCACTTTCTGGACGTTCATCGTCAACTCCGTTACTATTTGGATAGAAACAAACAAACTAGGAAATCTGAGCAGCTCTTCCTTTCTTATGCAGCGGGTAAGAAAGGCCTTCCAGTTTCCAAAGTAACCCTTTCTAGATGGCTGGCATCTGTGATCACTTTCATCTATCGGCTCAGACGCCAAAAGCTACCGTCAAGGCCCAGGGCTCACTCAACCAGAGCTTTAGCCACCTCAATAGCTTTTCAGGCTAGATTACCAATAGATTCCATTTGTGCGGCAGCCACTTGGGCCTCTCCTCATACCTTTATCTTTCATTACAAATTAGACATGGCCTCCAGAAGCCGGGCTAATTTTGGTTCCACCGTTCCCAAGAGTCTGTTCCGATGAGCCACCCAGGGTGAAGGTGCTAGGGACGCGGTCCCATCCAGCAAGAATGAAGGTGAGATGGACAACTTAACATTGATAAGTTATGTACCTACCATAACGTTCCATGTTAGTTGTCTTCTTCTCGCCTTCTTTCTTGCGTCCCACCCCCCCATCCCCCTAGCCTGGACAGACCTAAAGGATCCTTGGGGATCTTCTTCTTGCCTCAGCTTGACCCCTAGGCTATCCCTTCTGGTAGCTATAGGTCTAGGTGACTTTCTAGCGAGGTTCCTCTCCTCCTTTTGTTGGAGAGCTAAACAGCTATGGTTTTCAGCTATCAAACGAGATCTGGGTAGTTAGCGCCTAGCATTATGGGGTATAGGGTAGCCTCGAGCCGGTATAAATAGCTCTCGAGCTTTAGTATAGGCCGAGTCGGAGCCGAAGGTCAGCTCCGAACCCATCCAGCAAGAAAGAAGGCGAGAAGAAGACAACTAACATGGAACGTTATGGTAGGTACATAACTTCTCATTCACTGCCACCAGCCAGCTACTTTAAGGCTCTTACCAGGTTACCCAATTACTCTTAGTAAAATTAATACTTTTAAAATGGTAGCGTTAGCCAATCAGCAAGACTTTCAGGAGTGTGAAACCACAGTGCTACCAAATAAAAGCAATTACTGTCGAGGGTTAAAATATTTTCTAAAAGACCAGCCACAATAAAAGGTTTAGATATATTTTATAATAAATAATCAAAAACATGAGAATACTGAATATCTATTTACAATAAACACCAGAGTTTCAATTCATAGGGAATATAAAAAATAACACAGATGGAAATACTCAGACAGATACAGAAAAACAATACCTTTGGCTAATCTCACTATATTTTCCTAACTGACTGACAAAGTGCTGTTCCCTAGTTAAGTTGTTTACTAAAGCAAAGCAAGATGAAGTGGGTGGGTGGTCTTCTCAATTCTAAAAGAGAGTGCTGACTGCTACTGACACATCTTTCAGTAGTATCTAAGTACAATTTCAGTACTGGGTACAAAATGACATCACATCTGGTCACTTGACTCTGTGGGTCAAAGACTACCACCCTCCCTATAAACTTCAGCCAGGCACTGGCACTGATATGTCACAATTCATGCATAGAGCTTTGTTAAGGTTTATTCCAGCATCTGGAGACTGTAAAACAATTCTAGTGCTTCCACCCTTCCTGCAAAGACAAACAAGCCATTCTTTGGCACCCCAAGGTAGCAATTATTTCACCACAAAAGGCAGTAAGAGCAGGATCCAAGCCCAGACATTGCATCTGTGGCTGCATCCAGACCTGTGAGATAAAACCTTTATAGCCTAAACCAAGTCACTTAATTTCAAGCTATTTTTCTTAAGGTTAGCTGGGCTGAGCTTAACCCCTTCCCTTCCAGTATTCTCTGTTAACATATATACATTTCACCAGTTACAGTACAGTCTGACATACATACATATTTATTTTCTGTCCAGCAGGACCCACTATTGATGCATTTTTAATACAAGCAACTTTACAGTAACATTTTTAACATAAGCATCTGTACAAATCAATTTGATATTCAAATGACATAAAACTCTTTACAAAACTCCAGCTAACCATGCTGCATATGTTACACATGCACTGCACTACTCTCTCTCTCTGCCATACCTGGCACTACCTCAGATCATGACATCTCTCCCCCTTTGAAGACTCAAGCTAGTTTTTCAAGTGACCCTGGAGAAATGTTGTTTAAGAGAAATGATTCTGTCTGGGAATATGTTAACCCATACCCTGTCTTGAGAGCCCATCTGCACTGGCATGGTTGGCCCCACTATGGTGCTACACTATCATGTAATATGCATGCAACCTTAAGCTCCACCTTAATAACTTGACATTTTGCTGGCTGGCTTGATGTAGACATGTTCAGGAATCATGGTCTAAAACCACAGTGAATTTCTTTCTATACAGATAGGGGTGAAGGTTTTGCAGTGCCTATACTATGGCTAGACATTCTTTTTCTACAGCTGCATTACATTCCTCCCTGGGTTGCAGTCTGTGGCTGAGATACACAATAGGGTGATCTTTTCCCTCTGAGGAAACCTGGCTGAGTACAGCCCCCACCCCATGATTTCAAGCATCCACCCGCACAACAAATTATTTGCTGTAATCTGGACTGGTTAACACAGCGGGTCCTCTGAAAGCCCCTTTAAGCTTTTAGAATCCCTACTCACAGGCTAGTGTCCACACTACCTTATCTGGCCTGTTTTTCCTCATCAGGTCAGGTCTGTGAGGGGAGCAGCTATTGTACTATAATTGGGAACAAACTTTCTATAGTACCCCACCATCCCCAAGAATGCCCTCACCTGTTTTGTGTTAACAGGGTCAGGCCATGCCTGAATAGCTTCCACTTTGGATGGTTCTGGCCTGATCTTCCCTTTTCCCACTCTTTGTCCCAGGTAGGAGACCACTTCGATACTCACCTGTCAGTTAATGGGCTTAGTAGTCAAGCCTGCACAGGACCTTCCTGAAATTCTGAAGATGCTGTTGCCAGGAATGGCTGTAGATGGCAATATTGATCAGGTAAGCAAGAGCATAATCACCTTCTCCTTTTAGGATTTGGTCTAGCAGCCTCTGGAAGTTCACTGGGGCATTTTTCATCCCAAAGGGCATCTTTGTGAACTTGTATAATCCAAAAGGAGTCACAAAGGCTGACCTCTCTCTAGCGATGGGAGTCAAGGGCACCTACCAGTAGCCCTTGGTCAGAACAGTAGTGGTCAGATACATAGCCCCACCCAGCTGCTCTAAGGCTTCATTTGTCCTGGGCATGGTGTAAGTATCTATCTCTGTGTGGCTGTTTAGTAACCTGGTGCTGCCATCCTTCTTTGGTACCAGCACCACTGAGGAGGCCCAGGGACTGTTGGACTCCTGGATTATTCCCATTTCCAACATTTCCTGTATCTCCTCCATTAGAGTTTGTCTGACTCGTTAAGGCACCCTTAAGGGGCCTGTTTGATAGGTATTTGGGGTCCTGTATCCATATGGTGCTACACCAGGTGGGTGCAGTCAGGTTTCTCAGTGAACATGTCCCCAAAGTCCTGTAACACTGCTCGGATTTCTCAAACCTGGGAAGGGGATAGCCACTGGGACATTGCTACCCCTTCCACTGAGGTGTCAGTCCGAGCCTCTCTTGGGAGATCAGTCACCAGATCCTCCTCACACTCCTCCTTCTGTCACCCACTGCAAACACTCAGAACAAGAGCCTCTCTATCATGGTTAGGCGTCATCATGTTAACATGGTACAGTTTGTGCCCCTGCCTCTTGCCTAGCAGTTCTACAATGTAGTTAACATCACTGACCTTCCTTACCACTTTGAAGGGTCCTTCCCAAGCTGCTTGCAGCTTATTTTGACTGACAGGAATGAACACCATAACCTGCTATTCCACAGCATACTCTAAGGCTCAAGCATTCCAGTCATACCAGACTTTTTCTGCTGTTGGGCTCCTGCCAGGTTCTCTTGGGCCAAGCCCATGAGCTCCCTAAGCCTTGTCTTGAGGTTTAGGCATATGCCACAACAGACTCCTTGTGGGATTCACACTCACCCTGCTACTCATCACAAATCAAATCCAAGGACACCCTCACCCTATGCCCATACTGTAAATCAAAGGGTGAAAACCTGTGGATTCTTGGGGTACCTCTGTATGCAAACACCAGGTGAGGCAAATATTTGTCCCACTCCCTCTTAAACTGGTCTTCAAATGCCCTTAGCATTGTCTTTAGTGTAGAGTTTAACCTGTCCACAAGACCATTAGTCTGGAGGTGGTAGGAGGTAGTCTTTAGGTGCTTCACCCCACAGTGCTCCCACATACGAGCCAGCAGGTCTGACATGAAATTGGCACCACTGTTGGTCAGTATTTCTCTCAGGAAACCTACCTTGTTGAAAATCTCTAACAAAGCATTTGCCACCTTGTCTGCCTCGATGGAGGACAGTGCCATTGCCACAGGGTATCTAGTAGCATGATCTACTACCACTAGTATATATTTATTCCCTGTGGAATTTGGGATATTCAGAGGCCCCTGCAATATCTATAGCTATCCTCTGAAATGCCTCCTCAGTCACAGGCAAAGGCACGAAAGGAACTTTGACTTGGTCTCCTGCCTTGCCTACTTTCTGGCACTGCTCACAGGTCCTGCAGTACCCTGTTACATCCCTCGCAATCCCAGACCAATAAAAGTTCTGCATAGTACATGTCTTGGCATGCTGTATTTCCATATAACCTGCAAAAGGAATGCCACGGGCTATAGCTGGAAGTGCCAGTTGGTAGGCTCTAGGCACTACCAACTGCTGTATTACCTCACCCTCTAGCCCTCCCGCAGGGGTCTACTCTGTATATAGTAACCCTTTGTTCCAGTATACAGAGTTCCCTTTCCTTGAGAATCTGGTGCCTCTTTAGCTACCTCCTTCAAGCCTCATAATGTGGGGTATGAAATTGTCTGAACTCTACTTTTGTGACCCTTCCCAGCTCCCCTTCCACAGGAAGTCTGGTATCTTCTGATTGTGGTGCCTCACTGTCAGCCTGGGTACTACCGCTCATCTCTACCCTTGTAGTCACTCTGTCCAAGGGAACATTAGTATCTATCAGCAGCTGTGGCTCACCTTCAAGCTCACTGCTACAGGGTAGCTGCCTCCCTGAAACAGCCAGATCATCAGCCCTGGCTTCAGGTGTAGAGTCTATCTGGGTCTCCCTCAGGCTACCAGACCCACATGTTGTCTCCAAGTCTGACTATGTGTAATTGCATGCACACAAGGTACTGTCTTATCAAAATCATTTCCTATCAAGACATCTGCAGAGTCATCCTAAAACACACCTTCTTGCGTGCTTACTTTTCCACCCTCCCAGTGAAGGTGAACCCTTGGCAAAGGTATTTGGAATGGGATCCCTCCTAAAGCTCTGACTGGAGTGGACTGCACAAGCAAGTACTACTCCTCTTTAACCACTGCAGGATTAACAGTGGTTATGTCAGAGGCTGTGTTTCTCTTAGCAGTAGCCTGTTTTCCATCCACTAAGATAGATTACAAACTATGGTGATAGTTTGGTATCCCTATTGTCTTAAGACAACTTACCACTGGCATACTGTTATTCCCACTTGCTGGCTCCCCCACCTTTTGTTCCCCACCTTGCTTCAGTGGACATTTATATGCTACATGGCTCAGCCCCTCTGGTTACATTTAAAACATCTAAACCTTGATCCTGGCTCTGTACCTGAACTAGTGGCTTCTCCTGTGACTGGTGGACTCTGTTGGAGTTGTTTAGTCTGCCCACCATGGGTTCCCTTATATCCTTGTGCAGCACTGAGTATCCCTTTTTGTGCAGTGATGCCCTGCATGCTAAGTACATATCCCCTTTTCTCCCCAGCTCATCTGCAGAGTTACACTTCCAGTCTGCCAACCAGATTCTCATGTCCTAAGGCAAAGTAATAAGGGCTTGTTCCCTCACCAAAAGGTATCCCAGCCTTTCAAAAGTGAATGGTGACCTGACACGCACTCACCCACCTATGAATATAAGTGCTTAGCTCAGTAGTATAATCACATACACTTGCATCTGCTGTACGTCTGTGCTCATGAAACGTTTTTCTGTAAGCTTCAGGTGTTAACTTAAAACATTCCAGTAAACATTGTTGAACCTTGTCATAATTTAAACAACCAGTATCAGACAATTTGGAAACAGTAGTTACAGCTTTGTCATGGAGTAAGGGGGATCAAGAACTGTATCCAGAGCCCTTAGTTAACATTATACTGTTTACATATTCTTTCAAATATATGAATAAAACTATCAAAATTATCACTTTTTTTTTAAACAAAAATTATCTTTATTAAATTTTCATGCATGACATAGGCAATCTTACATTTATATAAAAGAAAATAAACCGTAACAATACAATCTCAGTTGCAGACGTTATATCTTACAAACCGTGCCAACACCACTATAGCTGCAAACATTATAAATCACTTTTAATATATCCATTCAGTGGAAGTCAGCCATTACGTAGCCCATTCAAATCCTGTCTTCTTTTAAACCTCATTTCTCCTCTACATGTATTGATCCCACATTTTCCATTTTTTTCCTATGTAATTTGCTCCTACCTTTTTCCAAGGATCACAGTTCCAGTTGTTTTATTTCTGTTACTATCTTCTTTACTTCTATTAAAGTTGGTTTAGACTTTGGTTTCCATTTTCTATTAATCGCTTTTTTGGGAGCAATCATAATTTGACTCAGAAAGGCCTTAGTATGTCTAGGCAATTACGATTCTGTATCATAGCTCAAAAAAATAATTTCCCTAGTTACTCCAATTTGCTCACCCAGCATCTCCGGCAGTGCAGACTACAGAGAATCTATAAAGTCCACCAACTCATTACCCTCCTAGAAAATATGTTCCCACTTACCTCTTTCTTCCCCATCACATCTCCAACATTTGCTGTCTACCTGAGGAAAAATTCTTTGGAGCCTGCTTGGCCTATAAAAATACCTATGTAAACACTTCCAGACAAAGATCCTAAATCTTCTAGATTTTGTTGCATGTTTGGGAGACATACATATATCCCCTCATTGTTTCTTTGTGAATTGCTTATCCAGTCTCTATTCCCAATCCTTCCTAACCTCCTCTGATTGATTCTTACAGTTATATTTAATATGCTGTACTAATTATTCTTTTCTTAACAGCAACTTCTGTTCTAGATTCTAATAAAAACTCTACCATTGCTAGTCTTTCATTTAGGACCCCCCTATTTCTTTCTCTTTGCCTATACTCTGACATCAATCCTTGATATGGAAAGTAATCTCTAACCTGCAGTCCAAATAGCTTCATGGCATCTTCTCATTCTGTTATCTTGCCCTGTCTACTTATTTCCTCTCAATACCTTGATTCCTTTGCCATTTTTCTCCAAAATGTCCCCGCCCCCTTTTGCCTATATCCCTAATTGCAGTCATCCCAGTTGACAGAATCTCCTTTCTCCATTCCCGTATTAGCTTAGTTCTTCAAATACCTTATCCTACTTTATGAAAATAATTTTCTGTATGATTATTATTGTTCTCATTAAAGGTCTGCATCCAAAATTCCAGTGTCTTCCTGTTACTTGAGCTTCCCCCCGTTTCATCATCATCTCTTTCCATTTGAAAATATAGTTTTCTGCTTGTGCTATGTATAGGAACATTAACTGTGTTGCTCTGAAATACCCCTTCAACTCCGGTAGTCCCAATCCACCCTGTTCTACTGGAAGAATAAGCTTATCCCACTTGACTCTTGCCATCTTCCCCTACCAGATAAAATCCTTCAGCTCTTTATTAATTACTATCCACAACTTCTCCTCTGGTTGATACAAATATGCCTGACCTGTGTATAAAACTAAAGGGACTAAAAACATTTTAACTGCTTGTATCTTACTACTGATATCAATATAACAGGGCTTCCATTTCCTCAGTTTTTGTATTATCTTTTGTTTAGTCTCTTACCACATATCCTTAGCTGCCGCACCTGTATCATTTTTAATCCATACTCCTAAATACTTCATTTTATCATGTCCCCATAAGTGTGGATATTGCTGAACCAATTCATATTTGGGTACATAGTTTACCGCTATTATTTTTGTTTTGGCTTCATTAATTTTGTATCCTGAAAAGGTCTGAAACTGTCTCAGTATGTTCTACAACACTATAATGTCCCTTTCTGATTTTGTCAGGTATACAGTAATGTCATCTGCAAATAGCCAGCTTTTCTTGACTACCATACCAATTATATCCTTGAATTTCTGATACCCTTATTTTCCTTGCCAGTGATTCTAACCACATTGCAAATAACAAAGGGGAGAGAGGACACCTGAAGCAGAGATTATCAAAGAAGACCCCACCCACTTTAGTTTTCACCTCCAATCCCTCCTACATCCTCCTAATCAGCATTATAATTTTATCAGGGAATGCCAGTGCTTCCATTGCCTTGCTCATAAAGTCCCAGCTTATTCTGTCAAATGCTTTCTCTGCATTGAGACCTACCAACAACAGTGGTATTTTCTTACATTCTGCTTCCCTCTGGATCATCACTGTTCTGTTAATGTCACATGTCTGCCTGTCCTCCAGAAAACCACACTGATCCATACCTATCAATTTTGGCATCACTTTTGCCAATCCTTCAGCCATTATAGACATAAACACTATAATCATGATTTAGTATTGAAATGGGCCTGTATGAAGCTGGATCTGAGGGATCTTTACCCCCCTTTAAGTTTTACAGCTACTACTGCTTTCTTCCAGGATGCTGGTACTTCTCCACATCTTAAAATACTGTTAAACAAAACCTTCTAGATCTTTATCAGTTTTTTTCCCTCCTAGCTTCCAAGCTTCCACAGGAATACCATCTCTTCCTGGGGACTTTCCTGTAGATTGGTTATATATCACCATTTTTTATCTCCTCTCCTCCTCCTTTCTTAACTGTTAGTAATTGAGCCTCTTCTACCTCTAACTTTGGCATATTTAATTTTTCCATAAATACTTCCATTAATACCTTTTCTTCTTTTCCATATTTCTCTGCTTTATACAGACTTTCATAGAATTGTCGAAATGTTTTTAATGGTTTACTATCATAATTTCGAATCCAACTCCGTCGACCGCACTATGTTCGAACACGGCAATGTCAAAGTTCAAAAGCAAGCCTAGGCACGGGTTTTAACATGGGTCAAGATAGGGGCAAGGTTTGTAGTTCGGCAATAGCAGTGAACACCTATCTCGACCCGTGTTAAAACCGTTCCTAGGCTTGCTTTTGAAGTTCGACATTGCCATGTTCGACTTTCCGTGATCGAACATAGTGCAGTCGACAGAGCTGGATTCGAAATTATGATAGTAAACCGTTTTTAATACCTCTTCAGGATCCCTTGTTATCTTCCTTGCTATAGGCTCCCTAACTCTAGAGCGCCCTCCCACTTTTATAGCCCTTTCTACTTTCTGTTGTCTGAGTCTTTGTGCTAAACGTTTTTGCGCTCTAGAGTTATCATCAAAAAAACAGTTGCTTAACAGCAGTCTTTTTAAACTCATGCATATTATAGGGGCAATCCCTTATTTTATGTTTAGCATTCTGCAGTTGCTCCTCTTCTTGTTCTGTGAGATTCCCCTGTTTTGCAATACTTTAACATTTGTCAGTCCCTCTAAGTAATTCTTGTTACTTCTTAACCATATCTCTCTTTCTACAGTGGAAATATGCCAAGGGCATCCATGGATGTGAAAATTAAAGTTATTATCAAAGACTAAAATATCTGAAGTTGTACAGTGTCTCTTACAGATGTCTAAGAGGAGAGCTTATTCAGGTATATAGGGCATTTAGAGACAACTACCTCTGGGAATATTTGGGGTTATCAAAAAATACTAGAGAATCATCAGACAACCTATGTAGAAGATTCTATAAGAATGAAAATTGTACTAATTGATTCTTTGACAGAGTAGCTGATGCGTGGAACAGACTACCAAATTATGTTAAAGCAAGGTTGCCAGAACCATAGAGTGTGTGTGTGGGGGGGGCACCCTCCCACTTTTACAGCTGCAGGTTGACCAGGAGGTTTCCGCAATTTAAAAAAAACCTTCACTTCATGGTGCGAGTGTCTTGTCCTTTAAGGAGGACTGTGCATGCATCACATGCACACACACCAATGAGGATGTAAATATTATACATTCCACAGTCGTGAGCAGAATTTAAGTGTGTGTCTGTGTGTGTGTGTGTGTGTGTGTGTGTGTGTGTAGTACATTTCTTAGAATAGTTGCTTCTAGCCTAATGACATGGTGCAGCATGTTTGCCCAGTACTGCCGCACTCAATACCTCACTTTCTTTTCCTGCAGTTATTTTTTAATGTTGACACTTCTCTTGCACTGCTTTTTTTTTTTTTGTACTGTTGTATGACTGATATTGTACCAAATGTCCTCATAGCTGTCATTATACTCCCATGTATTACATGTGAAAAATAGGCTTTTAGACCTAGATCACATATTCTGTTACCAAAAAAAAAAAAAGCCATAAATAAGAAAACAAATGAGTACTGGAACAGTGTATTGACATGTTGTTTTGTGAATTGTTCTATTATCTTTAAGGTTGTTGCAAAGTATGCAGAAAATGCACACAACTATCACACTGTAATTGCATATAATCCCTCCTCCCTACATTATTTGACTTTGAACATAATATACCATATAAATGAACACCCTACTTTCCAGGAAAAAAATATCCAATTCCAGTTATTACTCCTCACTCCACAGTTGCCTATCTGCTCCCTCCCCTCTCCATTTTTCTTCCAAACTTTATTTTCTCAATAATTTTATCCCTAATATTTCTCTAGGTTTGGTCTTGTCCCACTTGAGTTCCTCGTTTGTTCTCTGTCCTGACTCTTGCCTGCTGCCCCCATTTAAGTGCTCTCTATTACTCTTTCTCTGGAGTTACCCCTTGACACTCCCACCCCTTCTTATGCTAACCACCTCCTGTGACATACTCCGTAAATACATTGCCTGTCATCCTTATGTTTCCATTTTGCTGCCTCTAACTTTTCCTTGTCATTTATTTCCTTGTGCTTCTTTGCTGTATGGCTTTGCACCCGTCCCAGGTGTGATTAATCTTTTCTTCACTGAGGCATCCTTCCCCACCTGTAGCAGTCAAAATAAACAACTCTTCCAGTAACTTGGTTATTTTTTGGAATATTCCTTCTCATTTTTCTATTGTATTCCTATCTGTTTTTCTCAAATCCAAATTCCCAGAATATGTGCAGCATGTGTTTTCACTTATTCACACTTCCAACATTCAGTATTTATTATTTGCCCTTCTTTATGTTGGCAGGCAGATGTATTATATCACCTGTCCAGGCTCCAGTGTGTGTGTTTGGAATTTAAATTAGCCATTCTGATTTTTTAACAGATAAAGTATGTGTGTTACTGTGTGAGAGTAGGTGTGTATATGAAATTTAAACTAGCCATTCACTACTCTATGAAAGAGGTGTGTTTGTGTTGCTGTGTAAGAGAGTATGTGTGGTATGTCTGTGTTGCTGTGTGAGAGAATAGGTGTGTGTATGTGTGTACTGCTGTGTGAGAACAGAGAAAAGGTAGGTGCATGTGTATAATTTAAACTAGTGATTCCGTTCATTTTTCTATGAGAGAGAAAGCAAAGCATGTGTGTGGGTGTTGTGAGAGACAGTAGGAGTGTGTGGAATTTAAACTGGCCATTAGCTGCTATATGAAAGAGAACATGTGTGTTGTTCTGTGAGAGAGTAGGTATGTGTGTGTGTGTTGCTATGTGAGAGTGCATGCATGTGTGTGTGTGTTTAACATACCTCTCAACTGGCCAGATTTATCATCATAGTTCTGGTTTGTTTCTCATAAAATTTTTGGTTTTCTGGCAAATCAGGGAGGACTGAAGTTACTAAATAATAACATATATGAGTTGTAGATTTCATATCCTTCAGAAAATACATGCTAACACAAATCATGTTATTCTAGCAGCTTTCTAAGTTAAAAAGAGCAATATTTAAAATCTATCCCTATTTGGGCCATTGTATCCACATTATTTCAGGCTTTGTTTTCAACTGTTAAGAATTTTTCAGAATGTGCTAATTTTTGTCTCATGTTTTTGGCTTATTCCACAACATTTGTGGTTTTCTGGCATATCACTAAGGACTGAAATAACTAAATAATGTCATACTTTTGAGTTTCAGGCTTCATTTCCTTCAGAAGATGCATGCTAAACCAGTGCTGTTGTGCTAGTAACTTTGTCTGTAAGAGCAGCATTTAAAATCTGTCGTTAGTTTTGCCCCCCCCCCCCCCATATTTTAGGCTTTTTCCAGATTTCTTATGCTAAAAGGTTGAGAGGTATGGTGTGTAGTACCCTAGTTGGGGGGAGGCAGGTTAGTCAATTAACTTGATCAGATTTGACCCTGTAACTTGGTTACAGGAGACAAGAGCCTGAACCCTCTACACAAACTACCAGACTGCTGATGGAATTGTGAGTATGAGTTTCAGTGCATTTTCAAGGGATTATGAGTTTCAGTTCATTCTCATGGATTTGTGAGCTTCAAGGGAAGAAAGTTTACTGTTGCTCATGCGAAGTCTGTTTTCAATGTGTAACTGTTTTGTTTATCAAATGGCAGTCACTTTTTGTGTTGTAGAATTTGAAAGCAGTGCTAGTAGCATACTTGCCTTTGGTGCAGAAGGCTGTGGATTCTACACCCACATCATGTTGATGGAGTGCTGATATAGCAGGGCTCTTTTGATTGCTGATTATTTGGTGAATTTTAAGGGGATAGGGTTGTGAACTTCTGAGTGTGTCCTCCTTTGTATGAGATGCCTAGTAACTATGAACTTGTTGTCAGTTTGTTAGTCATTCCCTATTGCAATATTACCACCTTACCAAATACCAAATTTTTTTTTATGTAACATAGGCGATTAATTCTTCATGGGCAGCAGGCACTGAATTTGTAGGTGAAACATTAAAATGTAAAGTTGTTTGCCAGTAGCAACCTGTTCATTAGTTACAGATCTCTTTAATGTGGAATTATTTGGATGTTTTTTACTTTTGTGGATATTGTGCTTATTGAGTGATATTGGTGGATTGTAATGACAGACGTCTGAGTGGCTTTTTATGGTTTAACTTTACTGAAATGGGTAGTTTTATCATTACTGGTTCATACATTTTGTTTCATTGCTTATTAAAAGAATGTTTAAAACTACAAATTTAAAATACAGTCTAACAAGTGGTGCTGTATTATACAAGGAAAATAATAATACAATCAGGAAGGTGAATCAGAGAACACATATGTGTATGCATGGCCCTAAAAATTTGTGGAAGGAGTCTATGGTTTGAAAACATGTGCCCAGTGTCATAAGATAGTCCTTCTATATTGTGCAGCTTATGAGCAAATTAATTGTGACTAGATCTAGAGATGTTATTGTCCCCCTTTACAAAGCCCTCATTAGGTCAATCGTTTTGTATAATGTCCACTTTGGAATGTATCTGTCCAAACGCATGCAACAACTGGAATGCCTACAGAGATACCTTATTAAAAAGATACAAGTCCTAAACAATAGTCTTGCATGGGCCATGTCAAAGCCTTATCACTATACTTAGTATCCTACAGAGTGCTAAGAGGTGGCCTGTGTCTGGCATGCAAGGCATCCTCCGACCCAATACTGATGGCCCTACTGAACATCAGCAAGTGAAATGGCATCAGAAATACTCAGTCTAGATATCTAAACAGAATAGTGTGGAGAGACATATATATATATATATATATATATATATATATATCACAGAGGATACCACTGTTCCAGAACAGACTCTCCATTCAAGTAAAAGAAAGCTCATCCCTGTCCATATTCAAATGCAACTTGGATCGAAGGATGGGTAAAAGAAAACGTACCCCAGGATTGCCCCTCGTGCCACTAATGGATAGAGGCAGTTCCTAAATGCTGCATCCCTTACATGGGTCCCCTCAAATTATGTATGGTATGATCAGTTATTCTCACTAGGGCTAATATACAATTATCAGCCATGGGATGGAGAAGACCAATCAGAAAATGTTAATTCAAGCACGAAAAGAGAAATGGGCTAAGCTTAAAATGTCCTCCAAGTGAACCTATGTTGAGGTATTAAATAGTTTTAAAAAAATTGCCCTTTTTACATCACTAAGTGCCCCTCTCACCCTCCACCCCCAAGCCTTCAACAGCTTCCGGCACCTCTGCATTAAATAAGTACTAGTTTAGATATTTTTAAGAACAGCCTGGACACTTATTATGGGAACAAGTGTTGTGGTATATTGGCAAGCTAGTAGGGCATTAATGCCCATGCTTGAAATATTTTTTTATGTATGTACATTTATTTCCACCCTATTTGTAAATTCCACTTTAATTTTATCTCACTGCCTAGCTATATTTTCTGAAGAAATTTCTATCTTATCTAATATCTCCTGAATAATTTCCACTGCCTATTCCTTAAATTCTTCTCTTTTCAACAAATAGGTGGGACAGTGCTGGTGTCTTATTTTTATTTCATTACCCTGTATTTTTATTTTAGTTGTTATTGGTGCATGATCTGAAATAGTTTTTGGGTGCGTATCAAGCCCTTCAATTAAATGCACATGTTCCTGTGAAATGTAAATTCTGTGTAGCCTAACACAGTTTTTGTATCTTGAGGAATAATATGTAAATTCACTCTGAACTCATAATACTGAATTCATGTCTTCCATGCCAGATATTTTCATAAATTTCTTTAAAAATCTACCCTCCTTTGTTGTATTTTCACTTCTGGGGCCCCCAGACACATCTTCACTGTTGCAAATCAAATTGCTGTCCCCACCTATAAGTAATATTCCTTGCTGAAAGCTAATTATTTCTCCCAGAAATTGTTTAAGCTCTATTATAGCAGTTTTATGTGGAATATAAATACATGGTAATCCTTCACCCTTGCCACTAGTCTATAAATTTGCCATTATTGTCTTTTATATTTTCTGCTATTATGATTGAAGATTCTCTTGCAGTTAATATAAGTACTCCTCTCTTCCTTTGCCTCAGATATTCTGCTGAATAACCATCTTGAAAACCTTTCTTTATCAAATTTACATGTTCAGTTCTTTCCAAGTGTGTCTCCTGGAGCATAGCTATTTGCACTGTACATTTTTTAATATAGTTCAGTACTCTTTCTTTTTTGTATTTGTCTGTAAGACCATTAATGTTTAAAGACATTATAGAAAGAATCATATTCTTGAGGGATTATTATTCCCACCATTTATATATAGCAGCTTTTTTGTTAAATATCTGGTTCCAGCTTTTGTGTTACATGTATGCACCATTTGGCAGGTTAACCTTTTATACAATTGTCATCTCCATTTGAGCCTATGTCATATGTTGCAGAATTTTTTGTTTTATTGAAAACCCTCAAACATAAATATACATCCCCAATAACCTCCTACAACCTAACTTAATTATAACACACAAAACTATGTACATAATAAGAACAAGCTTTTGAAACTGATAGCCTCGCCCACATGCTAGACAACCAAAAAGAAGGGTCATTCATGCTAAGATGCATGATACAGCCTGTGCTTTTACGTGCTATCAGGTTTTGTCTTATCTTTATAGCTCTGCCAATTAAGAAAACACTTGAATGTTTTCAGTAAACATTTTCTCCAAGCCATTTCTCTTTATCAGATTTTTTTCTGCTGCATGCAAACCAGACACAAATTGCTAAGGATACTTTATTTGCCAGAAAAAAAGCCTTATAATAATCCATATTCTTTTCTGTTTATATGCTTTGTAGTAAACTTGTTACTGAATAAATCCTAGGGTCAACCAAATCATTTCCCTATGCAAGCATGAGAAGAAGCATAGTAATTTTTCTTTGTCATGCTCTCTTAACCAGACCTTTCTTGTCTCTCCCTTTTTGCCCACATTGCAGTGCCTACAGTTAACTTTCTCCTTACCTCTCCTCTCTGCAAAGTACTTCTCCAAAGATTAATGACATAATGTAGGGCATATGCTTTAGAGTCCCCTGCAAGTTTAACAAAGTCCACAAAAATCCAATATTGCTAAATCCTCTTGTTATGCCATGTTCACAAGTATAATTATTGCTTTGTAAACCCACATTTGTCTGTTTCCAAGTTACTGATTTTATCCTCCAAACATTAATAGCATAAAGCAAGGTATATGCTTTAAAGTTCACCACAAGTTTAACAAAGTCGAAGGAAGTCCAGTATCTTCAGATTTTCTTGTTCTGTCATGTTTCACAAATATAATTAGTACTTTTATCATCCCACAGTTGTCAATTTTGAAGTTACTAGCTTTAATCCTGTTCATCTCCATCTCCCATATCCTGTCTCTGTTTCATTTCCAATATATTACCAATTCTTCTAGCTGATTCTTATGGTTTCTTCCTTCTCTCAGCCAAATGAAACAGCGGAAAATATTTCACTGGCTCAGTCTCTCAGTAGTCCTTATCACAAGGAGAATACAAAGCATAACCTCCTGATTCACAGCTCACCCTTTGTTGGACATACTTTTGTATTTCCTCCAGAGCATGTACTTCATCAAAAAATTATTTGGTCCCTCTAGGGAAAACACTTTGAAGATGGCTGGGCACAGCATTTTGAATCTCACACCTGCTTTTCGACATTCCCTAAATAATGTAATATATTTACTCCTCTTCTGCCTGGTGTACAGTGAGTAATCATTCCTCTTCTGCCTGGTGTACAGTGAGTAATCATTTTCCACAAACACTCTGCTGTCTACCACTTTTAATATTTTGTCCTTCTGCCACAGTTTTGACAGAGTCAACTTCTTCTGCTGATAAGACTTCATCTTCAGTATTAATGGTCTAGGTTGTTTTCTAGTAACCAGATTTGGAACATACACATGATGTGCCCTTTCAATTAGCAGTTCCTATTGTGGAATAGCAGTCTGGTCGCTTATTTGTGCTTTCGTAAAATTAATACAGTCTGTTCCTTCCAGCTTCTCTGGTACAGCATAAAATCTCAGGTTTTCCCTTCATGCTGTATCCTCCAACTCTATTGTTTTTTGAAACATCTCTTCTTGTGCAGTCTCATATTCAGCCAGCCTTTTTTTGCATTTTACCCTCTGAGTTGTGTAGTTATCACCTTATCTAAATGTCTGTTTAAAGCTTCTTCCATTTTTTTCCAGATTTTTAATGTTTGTGTTGCTTATTCCAATTTTCTGGCACAGCAGCAAATCTCAGGTTTTCTCTGCGTTCTCTGTCCTCTAACTGTGCCATTTTTTGAAACAGCTCTTCTTGAGCAGTCTCATACTCAGCCAGCCTTTTCTTCATTTTGACCTATGATTCTCTAGTTTTATCACTTCATCTGAATAGCTGTTTAAAGCCTCTTCCATTTTTGTTCTTCCTTTTGGTACTTGAATTGATATACTACTTAAGTGCTTTATTTATTCTAAAAAGCTCTGAGTACATTTGACTTATTTTTTTCCCTTAAATTAGTGGAAGGCATCTCTTGTACCAAAGCTGGAGCTTGAACTGCTTTTTGCTGAACAGCAGCAGGATTCTTTCCAGTCATTATTTTATCCTCACCTTTTCTATCTGATTTTCTTTCGGGCTCTCTAAGTTTCTTTTTCTGGCAAACAGGCAGTGTACTTACTAGCCAATAACTGAATGTTACTAAAATAGGCAAAATTACTGGCCGTTATCTATCAGTTTCTTTTTTCACACTGGATGATCTGAAGTGAAGCAGCTGATCAGTGTGCAGAAATCTTGGAGAATCCCAAAGATGCTTTAAAATTGATCATCAACCATATTATACCAAGCTCCAATATAAAGGCCAAAGAAAGACTTTTTGGGTCATCACTAAACAATCTAGTATACCCTAGCCAAACTACCACACCCTCTCCTTCTACTCCACTGACTCAGTGCCATCTCAATTCAACTCCTTATTAATACAGACAGTATGTATATCTGATTAATATTAATAACAATTCACCTTTCTTCCCCATCCTGTCTTAACCAGTCACATTCTTTCTTGTTCCTCCTGGTCTCCACCTCTAGTATAAGAAAACATGTACTATAACAAAAAAAAGCCCTCTTTGGTTGTTGACCACCTTCCAACAGCATATCTGAAAGTAGTAGTTGATGCCATGGCCTTCTTTGTATCCATATTGATAAACCTATCCATATCTGAGAGATATGACCATTTCATCTGAAAAAATACTATACAATACCACTTCACTGACGTGGCACATTATTCAAGTTTTCCATATACAGATCTATTGTCATGTATCCCCTCTGTCGAAAGTAGTTAAAATAGTAGACCAATGCACCAAAAGATCTCTCCTTTGCAGTGTCGGCAAACAGTCTTGTTTTGCCACTTTTAGTAACCAAAATTAAAAAGTTGAAGTTTAAGTAATACAATGGTTTACTAACAAACAAAGTTGGAGGACAAACTTTCAAGACTATTAGGTCTATTCATCAGGTGTGATGTAATTAATAAATGTGACCATTTTATATATATGAATGTAATAATATAAAGATGTAGAGGATACCCTAACACAGATATGCAGAAATATTAAGTCTACACATCAGTTGGTTATCCTGACACGGTTATGCAGACTGCAAAAGTTTCACAAGATAGTCCTGATTCTTAATGTCCTTTGCTGAGATATTTACTGATGTAGATAAAGTGATAATGTACATCTCCTTGGAAACAAATGTTCATAAGAGTAATATACAAAGTTACAAATGCCAGCTTGATTTAAATTAAATGTGGTAGTTAGACATAAATCATTTAAGTCTCTATTGCAGTGTGTGTGATGCTTCTTAATTTTCATGCCCTTGTAATCTTAAGTTCTTTTTACTACACTGACCATGAGATCCTTAATGCTGTGTTTACTTTTACAGACATACACTGCCATTAGAGCACCTGTGTTTATTGTTCACAGTAAATCTGGGCAGGATTCACAGAAAAAAAGATTTATGTCTGAATATCACATTTAATTCGTAGTCCAATGTTGTATGGCTCATTTCATATTTTAATTGCAAAACAATTTTTAAGGATAATTTATCTTTTGATCTGATCTGTAAGCATCCGATCAAAGCACATTTCATTATCAGAAGTACTGTCTGCTACAAAGAGCAATCTGATTTAAACACTTCCTTATTAGGTGAGGAAGATTTCCTTGTCTGAATCAGGATAATTTATTGCTATGTATCTTTATTTTATTACACTGCATGTCCATGTCGAATGAACTGACTGATGTTTATCTTTTAGTTTATTTTCTGAGTCAGGTTATCCACTGATGCACTGCTTTGTTTTATTGTACATCTGCATGACTATAAAATGAGCTATTTTTCATAATACTAGGCTAACTGCCTTTATGGACCATTTTAAGCCTAGCCAATTACCGCACGTGAGAATCAAACCCTGCATCTTGTGTTTGTAAGGTAAACACCTTAACCATTATTAGTCCTTGCATTGACTCTTTGACAGCTTTCCTGCTGTTTTTTTCTCCCAGAATTAATTTTGTGAGAAGGTGTTTCTCACAGGAATTTAATGTGCTGCTTATTAATTTCTGTGTTTATGGGACTGCGTATGTGACTGTAATTGTGCTACTTGTGAACACTGTTTGACAACTTACCTTCCAAATGACTCAATCCCATGAAACGTACAGCATTTGAAGCATCTTCGTTGGTCACAGTATGGATACTTACCCCACTCCTGCAGTATCTAGAAAGAAAAAGCAGCTTACCAAAGAGCCCTTACAAATTCTGTGGGCTCAACCAGTGGCGGACAACTCTGCAGTGGCAGTTCGTTATTCTTCAGACCATTCACTTACCTCTCTGGCTTCCTCTAGTGTAGTCCTTTCAGCCACAATGAACAGAGTTCATCCACATCCTCTTTGGCTGTTCCAGTGTCCAATCCAGGCATTTGAGAACCATCTATTCAGGGTCAGGGGCACATTCCAGGTGATGCTTCATGATGTAGCCAGGAAAGATATCCCTTGGTGGGGAGTAAGTACCTTCTGTAGGTTGGCTATCAACTATACATGTAACAAAAAAGTAAAAGATTAAACTTCATTCATCTGAAGACATGATGTCTATTAGAAAAGATCACTGAAGTTGTCAATTTTCATGTTATCCTCAATAGATGGGTTCAGTACGAATCCCTCGGGACTGACTCGGCCGCTTTCTAAAGCTCGTGCGCACCAAAAACTCCTGAGCTTCCCCCTTTACCCATAATGCACCTGACTGAATGCCTCGTGGCAGAAGGGGTCCACAAAACCTCATATCTCATTTGCTGCCACAAGTGAGGGACTGCTCTGTGGGTACTCAGGCAATTAGTTTTGTGTGACAAATATAAGTAAATTTAATCTCTCTCTGTTTCAGTATTTTTCTCCCATTTACATTGCCCCTTTTTATCGTTCCCTTTCCTCTCTTTTCCTTTCAGTCTCTCACATTTGCATGGGACCATGGGATGCTCTTTCTTTCTTTGTGTGTGTGTGTGTGTATATATATATATATATATATATATATATATATATATATATATATATATATATATATATAGGGTTGCCACCTTTTCAAATGCCCATTTTTAGTACAAACATCAGATTTTGCAGGGAGAAACATACCTACCACCAGTACTTCACTTTTTGGCCTAAATAAAAGCTTATTCTTTAGCATTTTAGTTGCTTATTCCGTTTCTTTAACATTTAGGTGTTTCAGATAAAGAATAACTGTTTTATGCAACTATTACATAAAATATAGGAAATAATTTTATCCTAAAATCTCAGGACATTTGCCATTTTTTCAATTTTTTTGCAGGACACAACTGCTCAAAGAGGGACTATCCCTTGCAAAGTGAGACAGGTATATATGTAGATATATATATATATATATATATATATATATACATATGTATATATACATATATATATATATATATATATACATACACACACACACACACACACACACACACACACACACACAAACACACACACATATACACATATACATACAGTGGATATAAAAAGTTTACACACCCCCCTGTTAAAATGCCAGGTTTTTGTGATATAAAAAATTGAGACCACAAAAAATTATTTCAAAACTTTTCCCACCTTTAATGTGACCTATAACCTGTACAACTGAAAACAAACAAATCTGTTGGGGGGAAAAAATATAAAAAATAAAAAAGGTACAATACGCTGATTGCATAAGTATGCACACCCTTAAACTAATATTTTGTTGTGTGTGTACACCCTTAAACTAATACTTTGTTGAAGCATCTTTTGATTTAATTACAGCATTCAGTTTTCAATTGAATTGAACAGGTTATAGGTCACATTAAAGGTGGGAAAAGTTTTGAAATAATTTATTGTGGTCTCATTTTTTTGTATCACAAAACCTGGCATTTTAACAGGGGTGTGTAAACTTTTTATATCTACTGTATATTGGGGATCTGCAAGCTGATAAACCACCTGTTTTGAATGTGAATTTACCTCTTAAGCCAGTCCTTAAAGGGTGTAGGCTGCACAGATGATCATGATTGGTTAAAATATCTCTTTAAGTGGCTATGTCATAATTCAGCCTTCAAAGCCAGCCGCTGATGGGTGTCAGCAATTTAACAGATTGTGACTGGATATCATGTTTTTAAACGGTTTTACTCACTGAGCATGAGTAGATCTGATGAAGGGTTAGTGTTAACCTGAAAGTGTTAATCTTCTTTTTATTGTTTCTGTGTTTTATTAAAGTTTATGACCTTCACCATGGTGATCAAACAGTTTTTTTTTCTCTACGCTTCATTTATTCCACAGTATCAGTCTTTGGTGGCTGTTTTTGTAACATTTTTTCTATGCGCACATATATAAATTTTCACTTTACTTCCATAATGTGTTTTCAACTTTTCTTTTCAGGATGGCAGAAAAGTCCACAGGTTTTAAAAATGCATAGCTTATTTGCACAAGCTGCCTAACTCTGACGCACATGAGAAATGCATTTATTGTTTGGGCCCATTGCATCTGTACAGCATCTGTACAATCCGTGAAGCCTCTGGCCAAAGTGCCATTACTTAAAGTAGAAATAAATTGATATTAAAAGGATTACTTCCACCTTCAACAGTAGATAACCCCTTTCTGTGCCTGGAAAATCATCTGCTTCTTCATCTTCCTCAAAGAAGTCATCTGACAAAAGGACAAACCAAAGGACAAAGGTAAAGACAAGGATAAAGACAAGACCACAACTTTGAGGAAGAGGTCCCCGGATCAAACACTTTGGCTCCTGGTCCAAAAATTCTAAAACCCTCATAGTTCTAGGATCCCATACTCCAGTAAGGTTTTCTCTGCAGCCAGTCTATCCCAGGCTCCGTTCTCCAATATTTAAAAATAGACCATATCACCAATCCTGGCCACCTTCCTCTTCCTCGTCCATTAGGTCAGCCATGTCTTTCAGAAACCTCACTGAAGCAGATGTGTAGAAGATGATGACGAAATTTTTTCAGATCCAAATCAGTAGGGGTTCTCCCTGCCCCAGCTGCAGTTGGATTTGGAAACATTGTTTCTTCCCCACATTCTCTTATGATCCAGCCCCTTAGATCAGAGTCTTGAGATCCGGCCTTCCCCTAGGGCAGATCTGCACTGGAGCCAAGAGTGCATTATTCCTCAACTCTGATGAGTTTGGCTCTGACAGCATTGGACCCTTCCAAACCTCAGAACCAAATAGTTGGGAGTTGCCTCCAACAGAGCAGTATTGGATCTGAAGTTGTCAGACCCATTCCTTCCACTTGGAGCTTTGGTGTGTGACAGTTTGAGTCTGACATCGGCTTCTGATCGTAGCTGAACGGCATACAGAGTTGAACCATCCTCAGGGGTTTCAGCTGCTAAGCAAGGCTCCCTAGATCTGTGTCAAGCACAGCATTTGTGGCTTTCAAGAAGGTACTCTCTCAGTCCAGAGAGAAGATTACCCCATGAAAATTGGATTCATGTCAGCTTCCAAGTCCTCCCCTGAACAGCCCATAGAGGAGTTATTCAGGAAACACAACTGCAAAAGGAGGTACTTGCATTCCCCTGAGGAATTCTCTACCACTGACACTGACTTTGATGAACGAGAATTTTCCCCAGATCCCCTATTGAGGCCATCTTGTTAGGAGAAATACTCAATTTTTTTAGACAGAAAGGGGAATGGTCTTCTGAAGAACTTTCTCCTGGGGGAAGTCCATCTTCTTTGAAGCTTTTGATTCTGGCCCATCTCTGTCTTGGGTAGTTCCACCCGCTGATGAGATGGTAGATCTCTGAGTAGGCATGGGAGGAACTGGACACTGCTGAGCCTATCCACCAAAAAACGTACAAGTTCCTTGTTGCTCCTAAAGACCATCCTCATTGGAGCAAGGATCCAGTGGTTGATTCAGTGATGCTGGCAGCAGCCACTAAGAAGGAACTAGTGGAGGAGAGTTCCTCTGTCAACCAACCAAACAGGGAGTCTTGTGCACTGGACAGATTTGGGAAGTGTGTTTACACCTCATCTACCTTTTCAGTTTGAGACTTGAATTACTTTGGCACATGTTTCCAGAAGGATCTGACCAATGCAATCTCCAAATTTCTCCCAGGGACCTTGTCTGCTGATCAACAGAAATCCATTGATTGCCATGGACGGTGCGTCTAGAGCAGCTGGCACAGGCATATCCATCAGGAGACATGCTTGGATGTGGCTATATGACTTTGCAGAACATTTCAAGATATCCTTTGTAAACACCACTTATGATGGATCAATACTCTTTAGGAGTGCAAAAAATGGTAAGTTCCTTTCTGCTGTAGGGATCAACCCCCCCCCCCAGAGGACTTTCTCCAGAAACCAAAAAGGAGGTCAGAGAATGTAGTTTCGCAAAATCACACGGATATCCTTTGGACACTTCCAAAGACATAGCCCCCCATGGCAGACGGGGGATTCTTATAGTGGACATCACTGTAGGGGCAAAGGTAGTCCACAAAATCAAGGCTTCAGGGGACCATTCTTTGAGAAGCTTTTCCAGAGCTCCTGAAGAGTTGCCCTACTGCCACACTCTAGAGGCAATTAGAGGCACTGATCCTTGCATCCAGCAACCTGGAGTTCTGTCAGTCAAGACAAATGGTTGCAGAAGATCATCACCAGAGGCTATTTCATTCCTTTCCACACTGCCCCAATAGCTCCAAAAAGACTTCCTGATGTCACTTCAGAAAAAGAAGCTCTTAAACAACCATATCATCCAGAAGGTTCCACCAGACCAGAGAGGATCCAGAGTTTACTCAAGGTTTTTTTGGGTGCTAAAGAAAAATGAGACCTAAGGCAATTCTGGACCTAAGTCACTTGAACAAATTTGTAAAAAAGACCAAATTCCGAATGGTCATGGTACAGTCTATTCTCCCTAAGCTTAGAAAAAAAAAATCTGGATTTGCTTAATAGATCTTCAGGATGCCATCTACCACATAACAGTGGACAGATGCTTCAGGAAGTGTCTTTGCTTCTAGCTGGGAGCCAGTTATTTTCATTTCAGAGCTGTGCCTTCTGGTCTTACCACAAACTCCACCCCCAAGTATTTACAAAATGTATGGCAGTAGTAGCAGCTCATATTCAACTGCAGGGGGTCTGGGTGTTCCCTTATTTGGACTACTGGCTCATCACCACCTATACCACAGATTCTGTAATTCAAGCCAGAGATTCCTTGCTCCATATATATGTGCAGCCCTGGGGAAGCCCAATGAACCTAGAAAAATCCAAGCTTCATCCAGCTCAGTTCTTAGAGTTCACCGGAGTACTGTTGGACTCCAAACTTCAAATATCAAAACTTCCCCAAATAAGAATGATATCATGAATACTATCACTTCACCAACAAGCTCTAGCTGTCTTGTCCCATCAGAAGCCACCAGCAAAAAGAATTCTTTGAGTCGTGGGTTCCATGGCAGCTTTTGTCACAGTAGCTCCCTTGGCAAGATACTATATGTGGGTGCTTCAGTGGACTCTGGCAGTTCAGTGGTCAGTGAGAAAACAGACGTCTTTTCAAGCATCCCTAATGAAGATTTGGAGGGCACACATACAGTGATTGTTGCAATCTCCACATGAATTACAAGGATATCCATTCATTCTGCTGTCACCCTAAGCCAATGTGACCCCATTTGGGATGGGTGTTGTTACCTGGAAGTACAGTCCAAGGTACATAGTTCCAGTCAGTAGCCAGTCTACACATCAGTATACTGGAGTTGAGAGCAGTTCTCCTAATAGTGCAGCCTTTCAGGACTTTCTCACCTTGGATGTGATATCTATCCAGACAGAGAACATGGCAGTTGTTTAGTACATCAGTAAACAGGGAGGAACAAGATCTTATCCATTATGTTGAGAGGCCATGAGAGTATGGAAATGGGAGATATCTTCTCACTGCTTTCTCATAGCAATGAATATTCTGGTAAAATCCAGTGTTCTAGCAGACAGGTTGAGCAGGTCTATCCATAGCCCGCATCCAGTGGTCACAGAGTGAATCTTTAGCTGTTGGGCCGAACTTGCTGCAGTCTATTTGCATTGCCCCACAACACCAAGTGAAGCAAGTTCTTCACTACGATCTGTCCAGAGGTGGAGTCACCAAGAGATGCTCTGACCTACAGATGTCCCCTGGACTCCTTTATACCTTTCCTGCAACACCTTTGATCCACACATTTCTACAGAAAAGCATTGGCGGAGACCACTGTCATCCTCCTAGCCCCCTACTGGCCTTGATAAGTGTGATTTCTCTTACTCTTGCCTCATCTACTATACCTACTCTGGGTCCTGGGATAAGATCTAGATCTACTGTGTAACCTATCAGGGTTGCCTCACTCAGATATTCAATCCCGTAGGTTGACTGCATGGTTTCTCCAATTCCTAAGACGGTTAGACAGTCCAGGTTTTCTTCGTCGGTTATTCATATCCTAACTTCTTCCCAGGAACCTTCTACACATAAGTTTATAAAAGCAAATGGAAATGATTCTCTTTTTGGTCAATTGAAAGTAATCTTGATCTTTTTCATCCCCTTTTGGTAATTTTGGATTTTATTGCCCATCCTTTTTTTCAAAACAGAGCTAGCTGTTCCACTGTCAAGGTACAATTAGCAGCCATACCTATGTATATAGCAGTTCTTAGACTATGTAAAGCTTTTCTCAGTGGAATTTTTCTGCAACTACCTCCACTTAGAGATCCGTTCCTCCCTGGGATATTACTATTTGACTGCTCCTTTTGAACTTCCTGCTAAAACTGATCTAAATTTTTATCAAGGAAAAAATTATTCTTGATTGTGTTTACTTCTGCCAGGAGGATTTATGAACTTCATGACTTCTCTTCAAAATCTGCCTATGTAGTCTTGCACACACAGAGAATACATCTTAAAACCAATCCCTCTTTTCTTCCAAAGGTGGATTCTGAGTCTTCTATGAATCAGTCCATAAATGTTCCTGTGTTCTTCCCAAATTTTTCAGATAAGGTTGATTTTACTTGCTGGAAGCTCACTGTCCATTAAGTTTTTACTTACATTAGATGAAACCCTTAAGAAAAACTGATCAGTTGTCCATTTCCTTCTCTTCTACCAAGTTAGGAAAAAGGAATTTCTAAAGTTACTCTCTTCCATTGACTGTCTCTGTGCATATTATGTGTCTGCCTAAAAAGAGGTTTGTCATTGCCTATAAATCAAAAGGCTCATTCTACTAGATTTGTGGTTTCGTTTACAGCCTTCTTTTCTAGAGTGTCCCCTGATGATGTCTGTCCTGCTGCTACATGGTCCAATATTCATGCCTTTATTTCTTACTATAAATTGGACATACAATCCAGTTCAAGAGCTTCCTTTGGTTCAGCTGTACTATGAAATATCCTTTGTTAGAACCACGTAAGTGTTACAGTAGCTGGAGTCTCTTTCCCATATGTTGAGGAACGGATGGTAAAGACATCGGATACAAAAATTCTGTACTCACTATAACAATAGAGCTGTATTGCCTTTTTCCGTACTTCAACTACCTACCTCCTTCCCCCTTCCTTTTAGATTACAGTGCTTCACAGTATTACACATGGATGAATCTGGCTGACTTAGCCTTGACTCCTTAAGGTTGTTTTTTTTTATTATTTATTTTTATGTGTGTATGTCAGCTGGGTTCTTTTTACTTGTATTCCTGTTGTTTTCTTTTCCTTCTTGCTGGCAAACTCAAGTCTGAGGTAGCTCATTTTATACACTGGGATTATTGATGAGGGGAAAACCTGAGCACCAGATGCAAAGCTTGGAACTGGCTGAAGTCAGATCCATCTTGGATCCGAGACCCATATGTTGAAGAAGGACAGAAACAGACAACACATATATATTGGTATGGTGAGTACATAACTTTATTTTTTTTTTATACACTGTGTATAAATCTGTAATATGTATCATTTGGGTCTTTTCTCACTGGACCTCAGGTGAAAGGGGACTCTGTGTCCAGTCGGACTTTCCTGGTCAACAAATGCAATAAATAAATATATAAATGCTGCCACTAGCAACCCTGATTGTCAACCTTCAGTTCCCAAAAAAAGCAAATAGGATTTATAAAGTTTCTCAGACTAAAAAGAATTTGTTTTCTCTCCTAAGGTCTAATCCTGCAGCCATATCCACATCTTCGCTAGCTAGAAACAGGCTCTTGGCCAAGGTGACCATTTTGATACAGGACCTAAACCGGGACACTTAAGCTGTAGCCTATTTATTGGCATACAGCCCTACACTAATCCCTGTGCCCTACATGCAGAGCATGCCTTGCAGAAAACCACAATTTTATGAAAAGCGGACCAAAAATATGAGATCAAACTTTGGACATTCTACGAAAATCTGTACAGTTGAGAGGTATGACTATGCTTGTAAGCTTACCTCTACAGAGATGCAGACAGCAACACAAAAACAAAATGTCTTCTTGTCTTTAAAGTTCGCAGGCAGAAAGGAAGAACAAGACATCTGTGCGACAATGCACGCACAGATGTGACACGACAGGTGTGTGTGTGACTGGACTGTTCTTAAAGAAGAATGTCCCTAAAAACAAAAACAGTACTTTTTTTTTATGGTACATGAGGACCATTCAGACTAAACGGTCTAAACTGGGACATTTCTGCATCCTGAAGACAACGTGCAGGATTCCAGGACAGAAACTTCCAGACTGGGACTGTCCCAGAAAAAAAGGGATGGTTGGTCACCTTGCTCTTGGCATCTTCAGTCCTCCTCCTGTGGACAAAGAAGGAAAAGTATTGCACAGATTTGGTGCAAAATACTTTCTTCTTCCAATTTGGCATATATAATTCTTAACTATAAGACTCATATGAGGAAGTTTGTGGGGTTTTTTGTACAGTTTGAGAGAATTATATGTCACACTTCCGTATAAAGGTAGTGCCATTCTGAATTCCATTGTTTTCTGACATTTCTCAAGTGTCTAAACATACCTTAAAAAGTGTGTATAATCGTGTAGGTCCTGTGTTTAGGGCCACTTCTACTGCTACAGTATTGAAAAGATCGAAGAGATGTGCCTGGGTACTTAAAAGCTTTCTGATGCGGTAAAGTCTGAAATTTTAAATTCAGCTTTAGATAAGGAGATTTTGTTTGGCCCATCTGCCACTCAGGTCTTTAAACAATCTGATGAGACAGGGAAATTAATACAAGGAATTTTTCAAGATTTTTCAGTCCTCCCCCTTACTAATCACTCAGATCCCATCTAAGAAACAAAACCAACAATTCATGCTTTCTCAAGACAAACAGGGAACAAAAAAGAGATTGCATGAGGGGAATAACAATGAAAAATAATCTTTTCCTAATAAGGGAAAGTCTACTACTTCAGAATGACTCTACCAGTATTCTTTCACCCCACCTCAACCCCTCCTGCCCCATCTCTTCATCTGTTTTGTGTATATTTCCCTTTGGCAACAGATTGTTTCAGACTCTTGGGTATTAAAAGTGGTTCAGGCGGGAATACAGTTGGCAACGGATACAAATAACTCCTTTAGAGGGACCTTCTTCCCACCCTACAAACCAAAACATGATTTTTTTCTCAGGTTCTTCAGGACTTAAATTAGGAGTCAAATAACCGGCACCTTTAAATCAAAGAGGAAAAGGTTTCTATTCCAGAATGTTTCTGGTACCAAAGAGTCTACTTGCAAACCAATTCTAAAGCATTCCTTTCTAAATTTATATGTGAAAGTTCCAAAATTTGAGGTGTTGATGCTTCCAAGTCTGTTACCTCTCATTCACCAAGGAAGCTATATGGTAACATTAGATCTAAAATAATGTATACCATTGCATTGACATAGCCAAAGGCTTCAAAAAATATCTCAGATTTTCTGTGTAGAGGTTCATGTTTTCTGCATTGCCCTTCAGGTTATCTACAGCTCCCAGGTTGTTTACAAAGTATCAACTTTTAATCATAGCTCATTGAAGACTGAATGGCATTCTTATATTTCCTTATTTAGACAGATCATATGTCAAGAGTTATTACATTGGATTTACTTCTCTTCCGACCATCTGGAGTTCCAAATAAATCTTCAAAAATTCTCCTTGACCCTGTCACACAGGATTGTCTTTCTATGCTGTCTCACAGACCTTGCAGAAAAAAAACTTTTTTTTGACACAAGAAAAGGTAGATTTTATCTGCAAACTTTCGTGAGTTTCCCAAATCAGTCACAACCTTCAACCTGAGAGTATCTCAGGATTCTGGAGCTCATGGCTTCTATCATTCTCTTGATACCTCTTGGCGGGTTGCACACGAGAAAGATTTGGCGGTTTCTAAAAAAAAACACATGAACCCAACATTTGCATCTTCTGAAATTTCAGTGCTTTTTAAAAACAGGAACTGCACTGATTGAGATAACAAATACAAGCTTCCCCTTTTCTCCTCTACTTCAAACCAATCTGTAACTACAGACACCTCAGATTTTGCTTAGGGGGCAATTTCAGTGGGGATAAAGGTGCAAGGTCTGTGGAACTACTAAGACAGACCAGAGCACGTCATTGTCAAAGAGATGGTGGCTGTGATCTCTTCCTTAAAATATCTTCATCATCCGAGGTCCCTGGGACCTCTTCACATTACTACAGACAACATCACAATGATGTGGTACATTAACAAACAAGTGGGGACCTGGTGATACCCTCTATGCTGGCTGGCTTTGATGGCTTGGAAGGCAACTCTTCAGCACTCCCTAACTTTCCAAGCATCTTACTCTTTGTCAAAGGAAAACATAGTAGCCAGCAAGCAGAGCAGGATAAGGACAGATCCTCATGAATGTAAATTGAATGAGGGAGTCTTCCAGGGATTGATCCAGTTGTGGGGAACACATTGAGTAAATCCATTTGCCTCCTTTCCAAACAGACAACTAAATAAATTCTTCTTGGAAGCAAACCTGAAAAACAGAATATATATATATATATATATATATATATATATATATATATATATATATATATATATATGTGTGTGTGTGTGTGTGTGTGTGTGTGTAGAAAGAGTGAATGCACCTAATGTCAACTAGCAAAACACCGACATCAAAATGCCAATGTCTACATGCCACAGTACACATGCACTATGAAACAGCCTCTTGGCATGCAACACTTAAACGTAAAAAAGCAAATAAAACATTGTTTTTTGCAGGAGGCAAGCCTCCTTGCAACCCAAACACCCCCTACTAATTATATACTAATGCCGAGACAGGACAAACATTGGGTATGAGAATATTCCCCAAACCAGAGTCTGGCTGGGTTATAAAAATACCTATGCAAACATTTCCAAGCAAAAATCCTAAATCTTTTAGACTTTATTGTATATTTTGTGAGCTACGTTATCCTATTGTTTCCTTGTGAATTACTTATCCAATCTCTTATCCCAAACTTTTCTGACCTCCTCTGATTGATTCTTGTAGGTGTCATGAAGTATTTTATATGCCCTACTAATTATCCATTTTTTAACAGCAGTGTCTGTTGTAGATTAAACTAAAAACTTTTATCAGAGGAGATCATTCACTTAGGATTCCCCTATCCTTTTATCTTTATTAATCCAGACATTCACCTGTGCAAAAGTTAGAGGAAACATTTCAACTCTGCATATATTATAATGAGTGCTCTTTTACACTCATTACCTCATCCAACAGTCCTGTATTACAATATATTGACATAGACATGCTGTCCAACTTTTCTTTTCTTTTTTCATTGTAATGCCTACACTTCTTAAAACCAAAGAAGAGAAACAAGTATTTATTTTCTTTGTCACATGCAACAATCACTGTTACTTTTCTTTTTTTTTTCCCTTTCCTTTGAGTATCCTTCCAAACATTAATGATATGAAGTGGGGTATATATATTTTAGTCTCTCCACAAGTTTCCAGTTTTTCTCAGCCACTTTTTTCTTGTAAAGCCATACATCACAAATGTGACTGATGCTTTATAGTTTCACATTTATTAACTAATTTCAGTGTTATTGGTGGTCTTCCTGTTCATTTCCCAACATCAGACTCTAGTTGAAGTCCAAGGTACTTCTAATTCTTCTAGTCAACACATGTACCAACAGCAATTCATTCATTCAATGAAATTATACAATGTCTAATAACCCACAAAATTGTACTAAATAATGTAAAAACGTGTTTAAATTACAACTCGTAATAAAGCATGTATGACTGTTTTATAAAGCTACAAACAAGCTTAAAAAACTTAAAAACAGTCTTAAAAAATTATTTTTATGTCTAAAAAATCTATTAAGAACTATTGGTTTCTAAGACCTCTGTTAATCATATGAAAAGTTAACCAAAGGTTGAAACATCCACTCAAAACAAAATGTTGTCCAAAATAACTGGCAATGAACAACCCATCTAAAAAAATTTTTATAATGAACAAAATCATAACTTGGCCCTCCTCAGTTTCAAAACACTCATAATACTAATACTGTCATTTAAACCAGGAGGCTTAGTTGCATTCAACTTGAGCTGCCACAACAGTGCCTTGTATTCAAGTCGGGTTTCCCAATCACCCCCTCTACTGTCGTGTAGGACTTGCTCTAGGATTAAGAATTTAAGTTGCATATTAGGGCATGTGCTAAGATGCTTAAAAAAAGCATTGTTTTCCTTTTTCTTGGAAACATCATAAAGATGCTCATATATCCTTCTCCTAAGGGTTCTCTCAGTTTTACCTACGTAAAAACTGGAGCATTGAGTACAAAAACCTAAATAGACAACTCCTTTCGTACCACAGTTGTAATGGTGTTCAGCCCTGAATTTAAACCTCCTAGAGGGAATGAAAAATGAACTGTCGTTATGCACATAAGGGCATTGCTTACATGAACCACACATACACATTCCAAGTTTCGAATAAACCCTTTTATTGTCCACACCAGGTCTGATCTCAAAGAGACCCTTGAGGTTCATGTCCCTTTTCCTAATAAAATGAGGATGCTCCTTAACAATCTGTTTGAAATCATCATGTTGTACCAAAATTGGCCAATATTTTTAATTGATTGTTCAATTTTTAAGGAATCACCAGAAAAGGTATACACAAAACTGTTTTGGTATTCAGTCTGTTCTGATGGTTTTGAAAGAATGCCACCAGATGCCCCCTTACCTAACAGAGGGCAGTAAATAGCCTCCCTACCAGCAGTAACCTCCTCAGCCAAATTACTTACTAAGTGTGCTGGGTAACCCTTTCATCAAAAAGTTGCTTTAGCAAGTTAACCTCTTCAAGAAAAAGCTCCATTGTGCTACACATCCTTGAAGCACGTATAAGTTGACCCTTCACAATACCCTTCTTCTGGTGGAAGGGGTGGCCACTGTTGAAATGTAGGTAGGAATTAGAAAAGGAGTTTTTTCTATATATCTTAGATTGGAAAGTACCATTACTGACATCTTTAAGAAGGGCAACATCAAGATAATGCAAATAAGCATTATTTACTTTGTAAGTAAAAGATAGAAAGGGAGTGGTAGAATTGATGTAAACCATAAAGTCTAAGAATTGATCTAAAGAGCCATCCCATAACAAACAAATATCGTCCAGGTATCGTTTATAGTGGGTAATATGTTAAACCCAATGCGTGGAAAAAACAAATTTGTTTTCCCAGTGGTGTAACACTATGTTTGCATAACTAGAAGCACAAGCCGTGCCCATTGCTACACCCTTTTTCTGTTTGTAAGTGTCACCCTTAAAATAGATGAAATTGTTTTCTAGGACAGTCTCCATAAATTCAACCAGTAAACCAATCGTGTTAGACCCTAACCCAGATTCAGCAGCTAGAATATTGTTGAACCATTCCAGACCTACAGCATGAGGGATACTGGGGAATAATTCAACTATGTCAATAGTGGCCATTAAAAGCTCTGGTTTATAGAGATTTTGCTGGATGCCTGAGAGAAAGTCCCATGAATCTTTGCAAACATGAGGTAAAGTGAAAGCAAATTTGTTGATGGTAAAATCAATGAATTTTCCTAAGGGCTCTGTTATTCCCCCAGCTCCTGAGACAATAGGTCTAAAGTTCAAAGGGTCTGAGCCCTTGTGTGTCTTGGGAATTCCAAAAATTGCAGGTTTCCTTGGGTTTCTAACATAGAGATAATTATATAGTTTTTCATTCATCACACCCTGTAATAAATGATCCATGAGTAAATAAGAAATTTTAGTATGTGCTAAATTTAATGTATTCCTAGAAACCAGTTCATAACGCTCAGTATCCTGCAACATATTGTGAATGTGGGTGTCGTATATCATGTTATACATTAAAACTACGCCTCCACCCTTATCTGGCTTCATCACCCGAATGTCTTCATCACCAAGCCTCTTGATTAACTGACCAAGTTCTGGTCTAAAATTAACCGATGGTATGTGAGACCTGTTCAAACAAAAGTCTCTTAAATCTTCCTCCACCAAACCTTCAAATAATTTTAACAGTGGGTTTAAGGGTGGGTTAAATGTGCTAGGCCTAGAAAGCCCTTCATTAGTCTGAGATTGACCTTTAAAATAAAAAGCAAGATTCAAGCGTCTAACAAAAAGCTTCATTTTTTAGATGGGTTGTTCATTGCCAGTTATTTTGGACAACATTTTGTTTTGAGTGGATGTTTCAAACTTTGGTTAACTTTTCATATGATTAACAGAGGTCTTAGAAACCAATAGTTCTTAATAGATTTTTTAGACATAAAAATAATTTTTAAGACTGTTTTTAAGTTTTTTAAGCTTGTTTGTAGCTTTATAAAACAGTCATACATGCTTTATTACGAGTTGTAATTTAAACACGTTTTTACATTATTTAGTACAATTTTGTGGGTTATTAGACATTGTATAATTTCATTGAATGAATGAATTGCTGTTGGCACTTTAACATCTGATTTGCATATTTTATTAGTTGCTATTCTAGTCACATGATTTGGGCTAGAAAGTACTTAAGCCTTGAATTTTTAATCATGGTTCATCTTGAAAAAGCCTGGTATGCCTCCAGGCGAAAGTGCTTGATGTGGAATTTTTTATCATTTCATTAAAACAGAGTTTTATTTAAGTCATTTTGAATTTTTTGTTCCTGTTGCGCCTTTGGATACATCATTTTGTTTTTGGTCTGGTTCGGATCTAATTTGGTTTTAGTCAACACATGTGCTTGTGGGTCCGCTTCTAAATCTTGAAAGCTCATAATCTTGAAATTCAAAATACTGAAGCCAAAATCCTGAAAGTTCAAAATACAGAAAACTCAAAATACTGAATTTCATAATATTGAAAAAACAGAGTACACCAACACTTAAATATTCCAACACAATGACATAACAAAACATATTACTCTTCTCCAACTGTAAGCAAGGAGGCTGCACCCCCACACCCCCTGCTACTTAAATATATCAACTCTGAGATCGCACTCCACAGAAGAAAATGGCAAACATAAAATCACGTACTTCATGACTGCCTGCTGTAACCTTAGTCATGTTCCCTTTTAATTTACTATACAACAACATAACTGATCTTAGTGTAGTAAAGTGCAGTCTCGGAGTTGATATATTTAAGTAGCAGAGGGTGTGGGGATGCAAGTGAGCTTGCCCCCTGCTAATAGTTGGAGTAAACTAGTATGCTTTGTCTTTTATTTGTTTCTTTATGTACTTCTAATAGAGTATAATGAGTGTTAGTATCCTGTAGTTTTTTTCAATATTATGAAATTCAGTATTTTGAAATTTTTAATTTCAAGATTATGAGCTTTCAGGATTTAGAAGTGGACCCATGCTTGTTCTGCCTTTCAAGCAATTTCCTTTGGCAAAGTCTGTCTATGAGCTTTATTATCAGAAGAATGAGAAGCAGAGTCATCTCCTTTTTGATGGCTCACTATTAGTTGGACAAACTTGTCTGTTCTGCATCTAAAAATGTCTGTGATACCCCAGGAAAAAAATATTCTGAAACAACTAGATACAGTAGCTTGAATCTCACACCAGCCTCTCAACATTCCCTGATAACTAGGATAAATTTGCTTTTTGTCTGCCTGGTGTACAGTGAATAATCATTTTCCACAAATAGACTATTGTCTCCAGTTTTTAATATTTTGCCCTTTTGCCACAGTTTTGTCAGGATCAACTCTTTCTGCTGGTATGATTGCATATTTACTAATACAGCTTCTGGCTGCTTTCTTATTGCTGGGTTTGGAGCATACATGTATTGTGCCCTTTCAATTTACAAATCCTACTGTGGGATACTAGTCCATTTGCTTATTTGTACTTTCATAATGTTAAAACAGTCTGTTCCATCCAGTTTCTCATGTACATCAGAAAATCTCAGGTTCTGTCTGAGTGCTCTGCTTCTAACTCTTACTCTTTTTTGAAACAGCTGTTCTTGAGAAGCCTCATACTCAGCCAGCCTTTTCTTTATTTCGACCTCTGTTTTTTTGCAGTTTTTATCAGTTCATCTGAATAGCTGTTTAAACCTTCTTCCATTTTAACAGCCTTTTGTTACTTGAGTTGCTACACTCCCTCAGTGTTTCATTTATTTTAATCAGCTCTGAGCACATTTGATTTATTTTTCCTCTAAATTACTGGAAGCCATCTCATGTGCCAAAGCTGGAGTTTGAACTGCTTTTTTGCTGAACAGTCAGTGTTTTCTCTTCACCTTTTCTAGTTCATTTTCTTTAGGCTCTCTAAGTTTCTTCTTCACTGACATCCAGGCAGTGTACTTACTATCCTGTAACTGAATTTAACTAAAACTGGCAGAATTACTAGGCCTAATCTCTCTTTTCTTCACACTGGAAGAGCTGAAGTCAGTGTGCAGCCATCTTGGAAGTCTCTTGCAGCAATTATATCTTGACATTACTTTGTGCAGACTACTAAGCAAAGCCAACACCATATATGTTAAAAGCACTGGCAAATAGCTTTCAAAAATTGTTAACATTCCTGACTCTTACATTCACCAGTGGTCCACAGACTACTAAAAATATTTTGATCAATTAGTTATACCAGACAATGACTTTAGTACTAGTTTATTCCTTGAAGTCCCATAAAATGTATGTCTTCTACAATAACAGAGTCCCGCCATTGAAACTGACCTGATCTAAAAAGAAATGTGTGCCCTGTAATACCTTTGCCAGTCTCCATCTTTACTAATCAAAGGTCATCTTCCCACAAACAAGAAAAGCCCTCCATGCACCTTGTTTAATTATTTGCCATAATAGCCAAATCTTCAACATCATATCCTTCTTTAGCTTTAAAAGTACAAATTCTATCCATAGCTTTCAAAATCTCTGAGAATAGCCTCAGTCTGTCTGGAAGAGTATCTAAGCACAGAGGAAAACAACAGCTTGAACTTTAGTCTCTCTTGTCAACATTCCTTTATCATTTCAAAAAATCTTGTTCATTGATCAGTAAATTACTAACAGTAATCATAGTAAGGGAAAAAACATTCTTTCCTTCCCCTTAAATTTCTTGCTTCGTAACTAAAGCTGATACACCATTTGCTCTTTCTCTTACTTTAAAATAATATGTGGATGTCGCATGGACTTTTCTGGAACTGACTGAGAGATTCTGTAGACTTTTGCAGTGCAAATAGTCTCTCAAAAAACTTTTCCACATTGCTATATTCTCTTGCATGTATTCCAGACATTGGAGTCCCTCTGCTTCTTCAAGTAGTGTAGTAACCAACACATTTTGTTTTGGAGCTTTAATCTTCTACTCAATTTATGGTCAACCAATAACAGCTCATTATGAATATCTGTGACATGATCTCTTGCTACTCGGCCCTTTTGCTGAAAAATAGAGATGGAGTTAGCCTGCCTGATATGGTTGTCAGGTCTGTTTACTTCATCCAGACTCAACAGTGTTACTGGATTGGTTAACAAGACTGCAAGGAGTGGGTATGGGATGTGTTAATAAACAGGAATAGAGAGTAAACCAGTCTGGAAGCATTTGGTCACAGTGATGGAGGTCAATTTGGTGCTCAACTGTGTGCTTTTTTTTTGTCTCACTAATCCCTTGTTGCTGTCTTCTAATACCCCCAGCTAACCCATTCACTCCTCTCATTTTCCTTATAATTGGGAAGAGGTTTGACTGAATCTTAGTATAACCCTAAAGGTGGGCAACCTTGTGGTCTACTACCACTAAGACTGCCAGACCACCCCTCTTCCCTGCTTGGGCAAGGGTCTGGTAGAAGCCTGCTGTGAAGTGTAAACGTTATACCCTACTACCACTAAGACTGCCATTCCCTTTAAGTGAAAAGAAAAGGGAGGTGGGCATCATATAGATGACAAGGGTGAGGATTTCTGAAACTGCTGAAATTGGGAATCCTAAATTGAGTGGATCAAGCATGATGTTACAGGAATTGTTGCTCCTGACACAAGCTCACTAATGCCCCTCCATGATGCCATCACAGTGGCAGTCTGCCAACAGCTAGGAAACATGTCCTAGCTTCCACTGAGGTTGTTCCCAGCTGCTAGGAGAAACCCTCCAGCTCCCCCAGAATGGGAGAGATGATATGGCCCTCATTTTCAACCCCTCCTGCAGCTGCTGAACTGCCCAACCACTGCTTGAACTTCAGTTGTATGGGATTTGTTAGAGCTCCAACCCACTACTCCACTATGACACTTCTGTAGACTACTGTTTGTTGACATGAGAAAGGGTGAAAGGGTAAAAGTAAATAATTAATTAATTATGTATATGCCTTGGTGTGCACCTGGCTACACTTTTACTTCGAGTCAGTACCAATGCGGTATGCATAGCTATAGCTATAGCTGCTACATTGGTAGCTCTTAGTTACACTTTGCTCCTGTGGCTCCCCACCACTAAGGATGTTAAGTTTATAACTTCTATTTAGTTAACTGAATCACCTGAATTTGCTCTTACAGTAGAATTTGCCTTGCAACAGCTCACTTATGGACATTTTTTGTTTGCACTTGTCTTTGACAGTATATTTAGTTCTTTTTATATCAGTATTTTTATAGCTTTATGGTGCTTGGTATTTCACTGACTTCTTGTACTCTCTCTATCATTTGTATTCCTGCATATGAATTTTATGATTTTCTGTAATCTAGGTCCTTTATATTATTTTTCATACTCTCTCCATTACCTTCATCATTACTAACACCTGTGCCAAATTATGAGTGGAATATGCTTGATTTATTGTAGTATTTGACATGATTTTTTTCTTGGGTGACACACTTTAGTCTTTACTAATTATCAAACACAATGGTTGATTCTCCGCTACATTTGTACCATATATTCAACACATTTAAAAACACTTACAACATGATTTGAATGTAACAAGTTTGCAAAATGTGCATCTTTTGTTACCGTGATGACTGTAACTTATCATTCTTTGAGCTTCTGTAATTCATGTAACTCCTCACTAACCATAAATCAGTCAGGACTCTAGCCTAACTTTGCAGACTGTTAAGGAGAACAACCAAAATCATGCAGACTATTATAGTCATAAAGTAGCAGGGACTATTCTAAGAACCAAACAAGGACGAGAATGGAAAAAAGAGATTTTGCTGATAGGGATGACTGTGGTCAGGGATACAGATAATAGGCAAGAGGAGGCAGAATTCATTGGAGAAAACTGGCAAAGGAACCATGGTACTGGGAGCAAATAACTAGAAAGGGAAAGATTATAGAATGGGAAGAGGCCAAGAATTTATTTGGACTGCAGGTTAGAGACTGCCTTTCCTATCAAGGATTGATATCAGAGTATAGGCAAAGAGAAAGAAATAGGGGGCTTCTAAATGAAAGACCAGCACTGCTAGAGTTTTTAGTAGAATCTAGAACAGAAGTTGCCGGTAAAAAAGGAATAATTAGTAAAGCATATAAAATATTGCATGATAATTATAAGAATCAATCAGAGGAGCTTAGAAAGGATTGGAAAGAGAGACTGGAAAAGCTATTCACAAAAAGACAATGGGGGATATATCTATATCTCCCAAATATGCAACAAAGTCTAGAAGATTTAAGATATTTGCCTGGAAGTGTTTACATATGTTTTTTATACCCCAAGTAGACTCCAAAGAATTCTTCCTCAGGTGGATAGCAAATGTTGGAGGTGTGACGGGGAAGAAAGAGGTAGCTGGGAACATGCTTTTTGGGAATGTAATGAGCTGGCAGACTTTAGGGATTCCCTGCAGACCACTCTGTCAGAGATGCAGGGTGAGCAGATTGGACTGAGTGGGGAGATGATATTTTTGAGTTATGCTACAAAATCGGAATTGCCTAGACGTAGTAAAGCCTTGCTGAGTCTAATTATGTTGGCTGCCAAAAAAGCACTTACTAGAAAATGGAAATCAGTGTCTAGACCAACTTTTCTAGAAGTAGTGAATATAGTAACAAAGATAAAACAACTGGAATTGGGATCTTTAGAAAAGGGAAGCAGCAAACTACATGGGAAAAAATGGGAATTGTGGGAACAATATATGCAGAGTAGGAACAAGGTTTAAGAGGCAGGATTTGAATGAGCCATATAATGCTTAACTGACAATGACTGGATGGTTTATAAGTGATGTATAGTGTTTGCAACTACAGTTGTTTTATATAAATGTAAGATTGCCTTTGTCATATATGAAAATTTAATAAAGATGTTTGGAGGAAAAAATACTCTATCCTAACTTAATTACTCTATCACTAAGCTCAACCAGTAGTTTTAGTTTCTGCTCTCTCATTTCCCTCATCACATGTATAAAAATAATAGAACTTCCCTTTTTGTAGATTGCTATCACCAATTCAGTCCCTACCCCTGGATTATTACCTTCGCCTTCCTTCATTGCGTTTGCTACATTAACATATTCTAGAGATATCTGGGTTCCACTTAGCCTGTGTAATAGGCGTTACTTGTAGCTCAGTAATTTCCACACCTAGAAGCACTTTTCTACTTGCCTTCTTTCTCCTGACTACTCTTTACCAGTTTTCCACATCACTCTTCTCACTGTTCCATTTCCAGTATTTGATCTTTTGCTAGCTTTAGCTCATCACTTGGGCATACTCATTACGTGGATGCTTGGATTTTTCTGCATGCCTCCTCAGTGAGAGAAGGAAGGCCTAGGTTAGAGACTAACAATAATTTTAAACTAACAATAGCATATTTGAGTTAAAGATCTGCCTGTCTGGGAGAGGAGTGGCCTTATCTCATGTTGTTTTTGGTGCTTTTATTTTCCTCCAGTATTGCTGCTCTCAGTCACCTTAAGATGAGAGCTCAGGTAGGGTAACCCAACCCAACATCTGGTTCTAGTTTTATCTATTTCTTAACTGCCCCTACAGTTTACTCTTGATTAGCCCCCACTTGACATATTGTCCTCCCCCCTTATTATCCTTTCCACTGGCAATGCCCACTTGAACACCCTGCCTTATAATAATTGTAACACTACAGGGGTTTTATATATAGCTTTATGTCAACACTATCCTGCATTTTATGTAGGAAAAACGGAATGTAAGCTCTTAGGTAGGATATATGAACACGTATATGAAATTAAAAATAAAAAAAGTACCAATGCTTTGTATAAACATGTAGTCAATAATCCAACACATAGTGTTTTATTTGGTATTGTGGAAAAAATAGAACAAAACCCTAAGGGAGGTCCATGGAAGACCCACTTGGAACATATGGAAGTACGGTTGCAAATCATTCTGAATGCTGCGGTATTACCAGGGTTGAACAGCATGCTATTAATAAATAATTTATTAAAACTGAAAGCATACTACTGATAGCTTGTTTATTAAAACATAATTTTAATGCTTCCCTTTTAATTTTCAAGGTTTGTTTTACTATATAAGTGTCATTTAAGAGACTGTTTTGATGGATTTGAGTGGTCAAACTATGCATGTGACTGATTACGATGCAACTTAAACACTTGAATGTGCTTTGACTGGTTTTCTGATGAAGTCTGAAAAATAAAGGCCGAAAGCAGTTATTGGAATATTTTCATGACTTGGATACCATTATTAGGTTTGGTGTGTAGTTTGTACAATTGCAGTTTTGTTTTCAGTATATTACATCTAGGTCTACAGCTTAATCTCAATAAAACTAAGATTAGGTTGTTTCATACCCATTGGTATCTCATCATGCTTAAGAATAAGGGAAATATTCCTGTAGTATTGAAGCTATGTCAAATAACAAAAACATGAAGATTTGGTTAGATCTAGGTCTAGATATTTGTACTCAGCTTGTCGTCAACTGTTTTTTTTTTAATCATGAATTCAGTTCATTATCTCTTATCACATTATTAACTTGCTCATTAATGATTCTAGACAACCACCTGGCAAAGGTGTTCTTATTCCTGCACTGGTGTGTGCCCTCTCAATGTTTGCAGCTGCCTCCATAAAACATTTGAAAAGGCAGTGTACAAGAGCCCCCAGAAGAGTGAATCACTGTTGTAAAGCTAGATGTTTATCCATTTACTTAACAGCAAAACTTTTTAATAGGTGCTCAGATTTACACAATAATATACATGAATGTTTGCAGATCTCTTTTCTGGTTGCTTAGCCACTTAGTCAGACCAGTAACAAGAATATTGAGGTCAAGTGGCACTATTACATCATCATCTTTGGTGGTGTGACACCAATTTATGGCTTGCATTTTCAAATCATTCTCTGATTTGGGGCTACATTTTGGAACTCGTTACTAGCCTAAGTTAGGGAGCAATTAACTTTAATATAATTCAGTGCAACACTCAAATCCTTGTTGCAGGAGGAAGCAGTATGTAATTGTCCTTGTGCTTTTATTTAGATCTTTTTTTACAAGTCTCTTTGGATTAGTTGCCAGATTTAAACAAGCTTACAATTTATGAATAAGAATAGCAGATTTGTGTTAATATAGCTGAGTTTGTTTCTTTAATATAGTCTGGTCTAATATTTTAACATTTCATCTGTATGTAGTTTGATTTTTTTTCATTACGTTGTTATACCCTTATTTTGTTTTGTAAGATGCAACTGAAAAGAGACCCCTGTGGTTCCATTCACCTACCTGTAAGTACAGGCAGTCCCCAGTTTAAAGACGAGATCCGTTTTTCTGTCTCTCCTTAAGTCAAATTTGTATGTAAGTCAAAACACGTACATGGAACGTTCTACTGTACTGCAGTACAGTACAGTACAGTAGTGTGTTCCACACAAAAAAAAATATGTTAAACTTACCTTTTCACATTTATGTACTATAGGCATCACCCATGAATGTTTTCCACTCTTTCCTGAACCATCAGACCTCTGCCAGACCTCATATTGTTACCTAGACCCTATTGAGCCGCAATGTCATTTGCCCATTCTACTATACAGTAAAGTAACTGCTTCAGTACTGCACAAGCCAGCAGTCTTTAACAATCAGATTGCCAACACAGTGATCTCTTAACCAATCGGATCTCTTGTTCTCTCTTAAGCAGAAGTAACTGCTCTAACAAGACGTACGAGCAGCTTCATGAATGGGGAAAATGGGGGAAAAGGAATGTACAACAGAATTCTTCATTTTAAGGAAAGATTTGGGCAACTTTAAAGATTTTTATTTATGTTCACATTATTTCTGACATTGCAGCAGCCCGTTGTTATCTATGGCTCGTTTGCAAGTCGGATGTCTGTAACCTAGGGAGTGCCTGTAATTAAATAAATGGCAGGAACATTTTCTTTCTCTGACTGTATTTTTCATGTGACAGGAAATGTATTGCATGCCTTTCCATCTCTCTGACTCTGATTTTCATGTGACATGAAAAGTATTGCATGTGTTTCCACCATTCCTTTTGATATTGACACAACACAACATTCAGAAGAGAAAAAACAAAAGTTATTTGTGTTATCTCATAGTGGCCAAGAGGGGCAGAGTTTGGGTTCACAAGTCTCTGTCAGTACTTGAGACTGTAGCAATAAATGTTAAAGTAATAACCCCCTCAGAAGTAGGGCAATTGGTTACATCTCGGGGCCTGGCATTTTATCTGGATCCTTTAGTTTCACTGGATTTTCCAGTGGAAGTCTCAGAAATGACTGAAGTAGACAGGTTGTTTTCCACTTGTTTGACTCCATAAAGTGAAAGAGTCTTCGTTTGGGCATAGAGGTAGCCAGCTCAATTAGTTAACTTATATGCAGCTGTGTGCCTCGGGTCTCATTTATTCAAGTCAGGATGAATGTTTCTGACATCTCTGCATGTCTCTGTCTCTATCTGACACAAGGCTGAACAGTAGCCCAACACTTGGTGGTTCAAGAGTAGCTTAAAGGATTCAGCATCTGTACACGTCTTTGGTAAATCCTTCTCCTGCTTGAGACTTGAACTTCATGATTGACAGGTTTGCCTGCTCATCATGTTCACTGTTCCAGAAATTATTTCCTGGAAGATGCTTTTTTGGTGACTATCCCAGCCACTCAATGGAGTTGTGAACTTCAGGGAATTTCTATAGAAAACTATGTGTGGCCTTTCACAAGGATCGAGTGTCCCTTCAGTCTAACATACCCTTTCTCTCAAAACTGTTCACAGAATTGTCTTTAAATGGTTCATTCGTCTTATTGGGTTTTTTTCAGGTGCAGACTCCAGAGAAGGCAAAACCTTTCATGAATTCATAGGTGAATGCTAGGCTAACTGGCCTGAAGGGCCATTTAAGCCTAGCCAATAACCTGAGGACAGAAGCAAACAAGGCGTGAAGACCTTAACCACTAAGCAGATGGCAGTTCCAAAATAGAGAAAGAAAACGAGTGAGTTTAAATTTGTGCAACTTAATATTTAGCCAAATATAGGGAAGCCTAGCAATTTGCTTTGTCACTGTGAATCCTACTTCCACTTACGATTTTGACACCATTGTAATCTATAGAGTGGTCATAAAATGACTGGATTAAAACTGCCACTGATATTAGATTGCAGGCATAGTCTTGTGTTGTGTTAATTTATTAGTATCTGTTTATTAGTAGGGAAATATTGATTGATTCACTGGATGTTTTTCAGCCATGGCTTGGCCTGGATTAAAATGAAACTGTAAACCAAGGTCTGTTTACTTGAGTTTGTAGCTTTTGGGTATAAAAGATCCAGTAACACTTCTCAAAGCATAGTAGGAGAATTCCCCCAATATCCCATCCAAGTAATCCTTACTCAGTATGAATATCGTCTTAGGTCACCAAGAACACAGAAATCAAAATGTACCTGCATTTTGGCTGACACAGTAATATGTGGGGTTTATGCATAATTGTAAATTATTGCTTGATAAGTGATTGCTTGGATAACAACCCCCCCCCCCCCCGTAAGGCTAGCACTCTCTGATTTAAAAAAAAAAAAGGAAGCAATGATTAGAAATGCTGTTGCCCCTGGGTGCTGTGGAGTGAACAGATGGGCCAGGAAGAAGGGATTAGTGATCAGCAAGCACAACTGGAAAAAAGAGGATACAAGAAAATAAATAAAATAAAAAGAGCTAGCATCTTGCAGGCAGTAAGGTGGATAGCCATAACTGTGTTACTCTGTTACTTTGCATGGAGTGAAACTGACTTCGTCAAAAAATTATCATTAAGTAGGACTAGTAAAGAAATGAGTTATGCAGGTGTAATTAATATATTGCTTGCTTATTGCATTAAAGGTGTTGACAAAATAAGAAAAAAATAATAAATGTTTAATTTTGCTAAATCCATCCATTTACAGCCCCCTTTTTTTCATTTTTTGCACATGCCGCATTGTAAAAGGATTTTTTTTTATATTATTGTTAGGAATGTTAAAAGTGACTGGAGCTGCAAATGCTGCTGTTTTTCATTATAACTGCACTTTGCCCTGGCAGGAAGTGACTCTGCCTGTAAATGAATTGTGTGTACTGTGTGCTTTGAACACAATATATATATATATATATATTAATTTATACCTTACCTGGTTACCAAATAAACAAATGGAAATAAGCACATTTATAAACAACATGTTCTGCTTTTCATGCATTCGTTCGGCAAAGGTTTTAATAACATTTGAGGAAGCCATCAGAGATCACTGATAGAGAAGCTTTTTGACATTGTGGTGTTGCTTAGCAACCTTAAATTATTACTTTCTTTGTCCATGTTATAACATGATGTACTGCTACTGCCAGAGCATGATGAAAATATAAAAAAATAATCCCTTTCTGAAGGTTCTGTTCAGTGAGTGTGACTGACTAGGTGGAGAAATGAATTTATTATTTGTTTTTCTTAGCTCACCTTTGACACTTTTTAATGTTATTACACAGCTCACAAAACTGGACCAAATCAATCTTTCAAGTACACTGAAATGATGCATCTCAACTGAGCCTGCTTCTTGGAATGTAATGTTTATTCTGATTATTTATCTGAATTTGTTAAACAGATTGGATTACTGATCACAACAGAACAGTTTCAGTCTCAGCCCAGAAAAATACAGACAAAAATAAGGACAGAAATGTAGAACATGGAAACAGTTGGAGTACAGACAAAAACTGTAACATTAAAGTATTTGGTGCATGTAGTTTCAAATGAGGTAGTACAACACATGCAGTATCTGTTTACAGTTTGAATGAAAAAAGGAAGGAGGGTTGCTGAGTGCATTTAGAGTAATCTTACTTTCTGCATTGCTATCGTGACTGAATGCTCTTTTGAGTGATAAGGAATGTGTTTCATTTATAAAAGATTGTTTTCAAATGCCTGTAAACTATTTGTTGATCACTAAATATCAGCAGCATAACTTTCAGCAAACCACACTATGAAACAGTAAAACACGCAAACACACGCACACACACACACACACACACACACACACACACACACACACACACACACACACACACACACACACCCTGTGTGCATTTTAGAGGATTGTCAGTTCACCTGTCTGCATGTCTTTGGGATGTGGAAGGAAACTGAAGACCCTAGCAGAAGTCCACATGAACCTGGTGAAAATATGAAGACCACACACAAGTGGCACCCTAAGAGGGAACTTAATACCAGAAACAAGTGCTGAGAAGCAACAGTGGTCACCACTACACCATTGTGCCTCTCATGCTTAAATATCATGTCCCTATCTGTTTTCAAATGCATCTCCTCAATAGTTGATTACCTTGACTGTATTTCTATCATTTAAGTTTCCATTCTCAGTTTTCTTTTTAAGGAAGATCTCTTCCAGAAAGTGCCCTCCGTAACCATAACTTACACTACTGTCTGATTACTCTTCAGGAAGCTCTGCTTCCTCGCTGATGTGCTGACATTATGTCGGGGTCAGCAGAGTCCATTATTGAGTCAACAACAGGGAGAAAGGTGTACAGATGATTTTCTGATCGAGGCAGTTTAACTTGTACTTTTGTCTAATGTTCAGTTTTAAGGTTAGTTACGTATTGTTGGTTAATTTGGTCTTCAAACCCCCCATGCATTCTGTGTTACTTTTATGTGAAAACAAATATGAAGGCTGTTTCTGTATCACTATCACACAAGTACATCACTTGCAGCACAAAATCCATAAGTTTTAATTGTCTCTTATTTTGCCTATCATCAAGTCTTACCTTTCATCTGTCCTTGATTTCTTGCAGAAAGCTCCTGATTTTACCTCATATTTTTACCATATTCATCCCTTTTAAAACTTGATTTTCTAGAAAAATCACTGAGGATTTCAGGCAGACAGTAATACTAGATGTTAGTGTTTCATAGTTTATGCATCATTTGCGTAGAAAATGCATGCCAATTCAAAACCTGTTCCATTAATAAACAGACATACTGCAATCAGCCAGTGTGCAGCTTTAACATGATATTTACTTTTTTTACAAAAAAAAAAACCGGGGGAAGAGAAACAGCCTATTAGTGCAGGAAGTGTAGGAAAGTTTCAAATTTGCATCATCAAAGTGGCAAGTATGATTATGCAAAGACAGGAAGTACTACTCTCATAAGTCTGTGGAGAGCCTAAGTTTTCATTCAGGAAATAACAGTAACATGAGACAACAAAATCTCCAGTAAATTGGATTTTCAGAGCAGGAAGCCATCCTTTCATTCCTGAAGAAAGTGAAAGACTTGCAGGTATGTGTAAAAATGATTACACATTATCTTTAAGCTATGTAGACCAAATTAAACCAGTTGGGGTGGCAGCGGTGGTGCAGTGGTTAGCATTACCGCCTCACAGCAAGAGGTTCTCTGGTTCAATCCTCAGCTGGAGTGCCTTCTGTGCGGAGTCTGCATGTCCTCCCTGTAGTCACGTGGGTTTCCTCCGGGTGCTCCGGTTTTCTCCCATATCCCAAAGGCATGCTGTAGGTGGATTGGACACTCCAAATCGGTCCTAGGTGTGAGTGCGTGTGTGTGCCTTCTGTAGACGGTTGGGCACCGGGCTGGCAAATCGACACTGTAAAACTCCACTGCCGATCATGAGCGGACAGTTGATCCGCTGTGGCGACCCCTAACCAGGAAAAGCCGAAAGAAAAAGACCAAATTAAACCAATGAATTAACCAGATGTGAAGAGACATATATAGTATTTGAAGTAATAGTATTAAGTACAGAAATTTAAGGAGCTCCCTGCTTGCAAGTTCTTACAAATGCTGTTTTAATATAAGTTACCTGTTTGAGTGACCCATGATATGTGCCAATGATTCATATCCTTGAATTCCTTTAAGTACCAATTCTCTTTGCAGCAATTTCTTAGAGAAATAGTGCTGTCATTCTGTTATGGGGCCAAGTTGTCTGAGGTGTTGCCCTCTGAGCCCTCCTGAGTGGTGCTATTTGCTTGCATTACTGTTGCATCTTACCTTCACTCTTACACATTTCTGATAACTGTTGGACAAGCAAAACAACATAAAAAAATACTGAAAATAAAGCATTGCCTGAGGACTGGAAAGCAGCATTTGTGGTACTCCTTTACAAGGAGTTGGGAGAAAGAGAAATCCAAGGAAATACAGGGCTATTAACCTAAAATCAGTGTCACACAAAGTCAGAGAAACAATCCAGTGGGAAAAGTTGGTAGCTTTCCCAGAGGACAGCATGCTCCAGGACAGCAATCAGCATGAGTTTATGGTTATAAGAAGCTGTGAGACAAATCTGATCTGTTTTTATGACTGGGTTACTAGAGAACTCAATAAAGGAGTACTGATAGACTTAGTCTGCTGCACTTCAGAACAAAAAAAAAATAGACAGCTACAAGGTTAAATTCTGGGCCCAGAGTGCTGTGGTGAAATGGTCAGTGTCAGAATTATAGAAAGTGATTAATGGAGTACAGCAACGTGCTCATCAAACATATTTGAAGGAATAGAGAATAGGATCAACTGCTTTGATGACTCCACAAAGCTAAAGGCTGTAGTGCAAAATAGAGGAAAGAGTCTAAGGAAGGATTTGGGAAGGCTGAGCAAATGGACCAAATTATGGTAGCTGAGTTTCTATAGCTGTCTGTGAGAAATATATTGGCCTTGTAAAGGGAGCCTAGCTTTCTGTAGGTTTTCTTTATGGCTTGTAATATGTGTTGGTCATATCTTAGACTGTCGCCGAGTAATACTTCTAGAAGTTTAATTTGGGACATAGTTTCTGTTTTTGTATTGATAGAAGATAGAATTTGGAATTGTTTTTGTTTTGAGTAGTGTTTGGGAGTAAAGAGCATTAATTTGTTTTTCTTAGCATTGAGAAATAGGTCTGAGTCAGACAGCCAGGATTCTGTGGAAAGGAAAGCCTGCTGTGTGGTTTCTTGGAGGTTGTACTGTCATAGATGATCAGATGACTATGATAGTGACATCATCTGTATATTGTACTAACATTGCTTCATTGGTGGCTGTGTGAAGTTTACTAATGAAAGTGTTAAATACGGGGCTCCCTAAGAGTGATCCTTGGGATGCTCTGACTTTAACTGGTAGGAAAGGAGAGAATACATGCACCCATTTTATAGCTTGGAATATATTTAATAGGTATCTGAGAAACCAAGAAAAAGATGGGTTACTTAGTCATAGGAAGGAAAATTCACAGAGAAGTTTTTGATAAGATACTATAATGAAAACTCTAATTAGACAAGTTGAGAAAAGGGGTTGAAACTAATCTGCCATTGTTTTTATGGTGGTTAACTATATTTGTAAAGTTTGGATGGGCAATTGTGGTACTGTGGATGGGGCAGAAGCCATGTTGAGTGCTAGAAAGTAAATTGAGGTTGTTAACATATTGCTGGAGTTGGGAGTGGACACATTTTTTTAATAATTTTAGATAGTGATGATAGTATGGCAGTTGATCTGTAGTTAGATATGTCAGTAGAGTTGCCGGCTTTGTGGAGAGGTATGACATTTTTTCCAGATTTCTGGGATATTGTTTTCTGTTTTGAATCTGTTGATAAAGATGAAGACAGGATATACTAAGGTTGCAGTTGCAATTTTCATGAATTCGCTGGCCTTGTTCAAGAGGAATCTTGACCAGTGGATGGGAGATCGCAGATATACCCCAGGGATTACTTCAGTGTCACTGCTTGACAGAGGCACAGAAAAATGATAGGCATAGTTTTTATTCAAACTAAAGGGGTGGCGAAAGCCACATAACTATGGGCTAGGCTTATAAATGCCCTTGGGCAGATAGCCTAGTATGAACCTATGAACCTATGAACTATGAATAACGTCAGTGGCCATTGTAGTTGGTTTAAGGTTTAGTAGTTTTCTTGTTTAATTAATGAAGTTGGACCTCAGAAGTTGACGCAGTCATTGCAGACCTCTGCACATTTATGGACTATGAACTCTCCTTTGATAACAGTGCAGCAATTGTCAGTTAGGAAGTCCTTCTACTTAGCCCAGTTGATTAGTAAAGGTGTACATCTGAGATCCAAAGTGGTTATTGTCCCCTGTACTCCTCCCTAATCTGACCTATAATCATATACAGTGCTTCCTTTAGCATGTAACTATCCATGCATATTACGCAACTCAGGAAACCTCAAAGATTCCTGAATAAATATCTCAGGCTTGAGCTATACAGAGAACTTAAAAACTTTGTCACAAATAGACTCCTAAGCTGTGACCTCTTTTGGCGTATAAGGGAACAAAGGAGCCAATACCGGTAGGCCTCTTACATTTTCAGCAATCTGGCAATGCCACCAATACCTGCTGTAAAGACTTAAATCTAAATCAAAATATTAACAGACTCTCCACAGCTCCCTAACATAGAGTGATGAAGCTCTGACTGTGATCTAGACAGCCTTATTTTGATTAGTGTTTTGGGTACTGGATGAGTTGGGTAGTTGGGGGCTGAGACTGAGAGGCTTGCAAAAATTCACTCATCTGAGGATGAGGGTTGGGGATTTGTCAGAAAACTGGGGCATGCCCCAGTGGAGATCAAAATTTGATTCTGGCTGATGACAGGTTACCACATGATAGCTTGTTGGTGGGCATCGGTGGGCCAGTGTCAGGGATGGTAATGCCTGTCATGTCACTTTCAGTCTGCCTAATTAGGATGCCCATCCCTTGCATGTCATACACAAAATACACTCCCAGCTGCATATATGATGCCCACCTCAACCCTAGTGTTTTGCCTCTTATGTAAAAGCCATCATAGGGGGAAAAGTGACCACAAGGTGGCTGGATTACTGGATATTAATAAAACCTGTTGGCAAAATAGATATGTCTCCAAAGGATCTCCTGCCGATGGAATAAGCTCTCACACTATGTAGTTTCTAACTTTCTGTAACACTAACCTCAGCAAATGGATGGGTATTTGTAAATTTCGTCTGTGGCTGTCCTCACAGGCCCTTATAGATAGGGACAATAAATAGTGGGGAATTGAAGAGTCTAGGCTCCTAAAGGTTTAATAGACTGCTTGTAAAAACCTGTGAACCTGTAAGGTAGTCAGAACCCAATGATGAATAAACATTTTTTTGCCTGTCCCCACTAAAGGGTTATTAATTAATGCCAGTCCCCCATTGTATCATTTCTAAGAACAGTGTGCCTGTCCCATAACCTTTTGGGCCATATCTCTTTTAACATTATGGAAGAGTTTGTGTTCCATTATTGCTATTTGATCTGCCTTCCCACCTATCCATATAGCCATTAATCCTAAACCACTGATCTTGAACTTAACCTCTACCTCTATATTCTCATACTTCTTCAACACTGGTGAATAATCATCACCATGTTGTTAACGTGACAAAGTAAAATTCAGTTAAACTCAATTAAAAACTGTCCTGTAGTCCAAAAATCTAATTTAAACTTGTGTCATCTTTATCCTATGCAAAGATTTCATTTAACCATCCTGTTCTTTTTAGCCTCCTTGTGAATGATTTACCCATAGGCAAAAAACAATATTCAGAGTTAAGGAACCTTGTCAATGACCAAGGTTTTTTTAGTTTCATCCTGTTATCTTGTTCAGTATGCCTTGGTCTTTTATCTTGAATTCCTACATTCTTGTGTGATAATCACTGACATGCTGTTATATCTATTCGTATACTATACCCAGGATAGCTGTTTTGGCAGTTTTACCTGAACCATTTTTTTACCTCTTCCAGGCTGATCACAAATTCTCAGGTTGTTTGCTCCCACTCCTTAAAACTTGAACTGAAATTCCTTGATAAGAAACTCCATCGCCTTTCTCTCTCTGTGTAACTAGCTATTCATGGGTGAATTATGCTTATCTTGACTAGCACACGAAGAAACTGCCTCCTTTTATACTTCCCAAGCTGTTGTCCCCATTTTGATTGCTTTTCCCAAATTCCTCTTGTATAGGGTAAAGAATTACAGTGGTTTTATGTGCCAGGCAATTAGAGTGAACTTGCAGATCTTATATCTGCACTGGACCTGTTTGTAAGTAAAGCATCAAAAGGAAGACTCCTTCCTGCTTGCCTTCTGTGGACCCGTGCTGGGCAACCTCCCTACAAATGAAGCATATTTAGGGGAAAAGTATATATTGCATGCTGAACCCTGAATCCTTGCTCAGTAGTTGATAGTACTGACCAGTTTCCAGAGGCCCATGGCATTATATCACTTCCACAACTCTTCACCATATTCCATCCTCCTGCGTCATGTACAGCCAGTCCATATCATCATGACCCAATAAAAACAGTTCTGTATGTATGCCTTTAGCCGCCTTCAGATTACTCACTGTTAAAATATCTCTATAGATAGGTCCAAGAACCATCTGTCCATTGTCCTAATTACTTGCAATGAGGGACACCGCTCGCACCCTTCCTCTACTTAGAGTTCTTCTGTTCCTTCTCTTCCTGTGTGTTTTTTTTTTTTTTTAGCAGTACAATGTTCCTTTTAAGAATTTGCTGACTGATTGTATCCATTAGATGCAGTATCACTGGCTCAATCACTGTCAAGAAAGATGGAGAAGCCCCTGCAGTGGATCTTGTGAAATCACTCCACAGGAAGATGAATGTGCTTCCTCAAAGACCCCATCCAACTGGAGTACAGCACAACTTTACACAGTCCCTTTACTGAAGCCATCCATCACATCATCTGCTACAGATTCACTGCCCTATCACCAGGTGATTGCCTAAGCAGTTGCTCATATTCCGTACATCAACCAGTGCATTGGCAGTGTTGTCCTGTCCCTTCTTATATGTCATCACTTCCTCCTTGTCCATTAATCTCTTCACTTTTTTCCCAGGGGGCCTTGCACCATTCTTTGTCTCTTGTTGCTATGTACCCTTGACTGATCCCAGCCATTATGTAGTCTACATCAGTGCCTACATTACCTTGGTGAACTTATTGTATCTATATCCAACTTATCTTGCCTCCCTTCCATTTCATTGCTGATCTTCCTGGCCAGAATCTTGTTCTTCTTGTCCTTATTTCTCTGTGATTCCTCCTTGTGTACTATTGCCTCTGATTATTTTAAGATAGACATGCTTATTGTACTACCAAATCTGTTTATACATTTTTTGTATCAATTGCAGGTTAGTCAATCCTCACAGACATATTAGACACCAATGGACAGGTACATTGTGCCACACCATTCTCTGCCATCTCTGTTACCATGACCTGAAGTTGTCTGTAAGATTCAAGATTCATTTGACACACTGTAAACTAAACAAAATTAATATTTTTTTCATGAAAATGACTTTCCCAAATCCCTACTACCCCTCAGGAAGGGATCAAAATATCCTTGATAGCTTTATCTGCTGTTCTCAGTTATCCGGGCCTTTTTCTTCATAACTTGTGTGTTATTTATGCATACATATGTATGTGTGTCTTTCTGTCTTTTTGTGTTAGGTTACTTGGGTAGGATTAATGTTATTAAATGGTAGAAAAGTGTATGACTTTATTCATTTGCCTCCACACATCAGTATTTACCATTAAAAATGACATGTTAAATCCATAATTTTTAAACAAAATAAGTATCATAAGAAGCTCTGTAATAAATAGCAAAGTTATACACATGAGAGGTGATTGATGTAAGTAATATTTATGAGTGGGAACTGGAACTTGATTTGCAATACTGAATTTATATCTGGGGGATCTAGAAGAGAAAATATAACAAAATAGATTAGATCTGTGATGAAGTATATGAGAATATTTGGATGTGAATTTACTAGCTGGAGCTCAGACAGAATTTACATATTATTCCCCAAGGTACAAAGCCTGGGTTACACTGGATAGAAATCACATTTGACAAGAATATGTATGTGTAATTGAAAGCTTTGAAACACATCCAGTAACTATTTCAGATTATGCACTATTAAAAGCTAACATAAAGATTTAGGTCAATGAAGTAAAAATGAGACACTGTCCCTTTCCTTCTTATTTGTTTAAGAGAGGAATTTAAGGATTAGATAGTGAAAATTACTTGAGAGTTATTAGGGAATGTAGATAGTGAAAATGGAGTTTAAAAATGTGGTAGAAATAAGATGAAATAGATATGGGAAAGAAGTGATAGGAATTATCTAGAGATATTGTCAAAAGTTAAAGTATTGCAGAAGAAGGGAAATCTCAGAGAACAAGATAAGGAGCAATTGCTGAGCTCTAAAGGAGAAATAATGGAGTATTTAGATAATATGTACGAGTTTAGAAAGTTGATGTTAAGGAAATATTTCTGATAATTCTAGAGCATAACAACTCTTAGGACAATGGTCTGGGCAGCAGAAAGTCAAAAGGGGGTGTTGCCAAACTTAGAGAGCCTATGACAGGAAAACTAACCAAAGATCCTAAGATGTTTTGGAAATTCTGTGCAAAATCTGTATAAAGCAGAGGAATGGGCTAACCAAAAAAAAAGGCACAAATGAAAATATTTATGGAAAACATAACTTTGCCAAGGTTAGAGAAAGATGAGGGCCTGGAATTATTAGCTCAGATAAGCAGGCATGAGATAAATTTGTTGATGATAACCAATCAAAACAGAAGTCTCCCGTAGCCATATGGTATTCCTGTGGAACTTTGGAAGTTAGGAGGGGAGAAAATGACATAGCTCTGGAACATTTTATTTAACAATAAGCCTCAATTTACTTTAATGACAGAAGTCTTAGAATCGCTGATCAATTGGGGCTGTGGAGATAAAATTTAAACATTTATTCAGCAGCAAAGTATTACCTGAAAACAAATCAACTTGTGAAATATTCAGTATCAAATTATTAGACACATTTAAGCATTTAATATTTCACAAGATTTGAAGGACTTCTGTCATTTAATTAATTTGCGGTTTCATTTTAAGAGTAATTCGTTTAGGTACTGATAATCAGCTTATATTTAAACATGTAATTTAATCCTCCATATAATAAGTGTATAATAACATTTGAGAAGGCTATAATAAAGGAATTCCCCTTTAATCGGCCTTCCGAACATTTGCGATATAACAATTTATCATACAGTCTCAGAAATTCATTACAATATTTAGGCATACAGTTGTGCTAACAAGGGAAGTGTAGTGATGGTCTGGGATACAGGTGAATATGATAAAGAAGCTCTCACTCAATTATCAGATGCTAGATTTTATCATAAGGTGGTACTGTATCCTACATTCATATTTAAAATTGAAATGTATTATTTTGTTTATCATCAGCTGTTGAGGAAGGGATTATTTCCTCGAAAAATAGCTTGGCATTTGATGTTTAGTGATCCAAAAATACAACTCTTTTTATATGCTCCCCAATTTGTATAAAAATTCCAATAGTCCTCCTGGAAGATGTATAGTGTCTGGAGTAGGATCTTTAAATGAACATCTTAAACCTCTGCTTTCTGTTTTGAGATCTCACATCCAAGATGCAAATCAGTTTCTTCAGAATTTACAAATTGCCAAATGGAACAACATTGGTATTGGTTTACTTTGGATGTTCAATCATTATATACCAGTATACCACATTGAGCTAGGCTATATGCAGTGGAATATTGGTTAATGAAAGTGAATGTATACTCCTCCACCCCCCCACCCCCAGTTTTAACACTTTTTTACATCGTTTGACTGAGCATGTTTTAACTAAAAAAAATTTTATAGGCATGTTTTTTTTGCAGGTTAATGGTACTGCTGTGAGGACTTCTTTGTCCCTATTTATGAGGACCTTTTTCTGTGTTCACAATATTGCAGTGTATGTTCTCAAAACAAGTATTTTTTTAATTAAATGTAATTGTGTGTTTGAGAGCAACAGATAAATAAGAATACAAGAAAAGTGATCAGTTCTAGATTTCAGAAGAATATAGTTCAGTCAGACAGCTGAGATAAAAATAATGATATAAAGTGCTTCCTTGGTTTAACTTTTTCTGCATAACAGAATCTTATTCATATTTGTTACAGAGAATATTGGAATATTAGTTCCCACTTCTTTTATTCACTTTTGTTATTTTTGGCAGCTATCACAGGCTTGCAAAGTTTAACTGCTTGTTTTTATTGGAGATTTTAGGGTAAACTAGTGAGTAATTTCCTTGCTTAATGTTGCTCATTGCATGTTTCATAGCTAAATAAATCAAAATCCAGCCTGTTAGTTGCACCAGCTTTAGTCACACACACTAACTGATGCATGGCTGTGCACGGTATTATACTAAAATGGTTAAGGGTCACTTACCTAAAATATTTTCCACTTTTTTTGTTTCCAGACTTTGGTAATGTGACATGGCATGATGTGAAAGTCACATATGGTCATGAAGCTATTATGAATAAGACATTTTGAATGGAGACTGTCAGAATAATTACACAGGAAACTAAATAAATTATCTCAACACTTAGAAGAAGAAACATGCTGTATCAAATATAATGTCAAGATATCAGGGTATAGATTTCTTTTTTTCATTACATATTTTAACACCTTCATTATCACTTAAGACACAGGCAAACATTAATTTATGTAAAAGAAAACACACCATGTTAACATGTCCATAGTTAAAACATACTACATCACATACATTCTTTTATACAATTATCAGTAATCCAACATTGCATAAATCAATTCCTGCCTTCCCTTAAATCTTAGTCCTCCTCCAAAACATTATTCTACATTTAGCATTCCCACAATTTCCATTTTTCTATCAGTGTATATATTCTTAAGATTATGTCCCAGTTTCACAATTTAATATTAACACAACGATCCATATTCTCTCCCTTTGTGAGATAGTGGTAAATGTGTTTAAAGTTTATAATATTCAGCATACAAAAGAACGAAGTAGGTTAGAATTATGTGAAAAACTTGATATACAGAGTGTGTGTGTGTTTGTTTAAGTGCCCATGTTCAATTCCAATTTTCTTGATTTTACTAGTTATCTGAAAGCAGATGCAGAAATGTTACAGTTCTTACTTAGAACAATTAGTACAGCTGTTCCATCTCAGAATGTTGAACTTGTGCTGGCAAATTCTAAAATATTACTAGATAATAAATTGATTAAAAAACTAAATAAAGGATAGATTTATGCACTTGTGCTTCCTGATGTCACATACTGCTGCTTAAGATTTCCTTTACTCTCCATCTGCTGCACCTTTAGTATCACAGTGTCACACTTGTCTCAGTCCTGCGAGATCTGCAAACAAAATATTTTATAGCTGACATCTTTAATTAATGGATTTTTCGAGCTGTTTATTATGGCAGAACACTAGTTAAACATTTATGGAAACTCGTCAGTGTTTTAAAAGCAAGCCTTGAAGAGGTTTCTTTCATGAATTATTGCAGGTGTAAATCAATCAGTGCTATAATAATCTAAACTGTGAGCCATGAATTTGTGCCTGAACTCTTTCCTAAAATTATTCCTGACAGTGTTAGTCATGAGCAGGTTAATGATGCTTCACAGTAATAACCTTCTAACCATTAACTTGAAAATTCCCAACAGCGGTATTACTAGTTTGCTAATTATAATTTTCATTTCATCTTAATTAAAGGTGTCTGCACTGAAAAGTTGCATATAATTGGAACATTTTATATTTAGTTGACAGTGGAGAATACATTATCATCACATGCTTAAATCAGTTATTAAAATGACAGTGAAAATTAATATACAGTTAAAGATTGGAAAATATTCACCTTACCAGGTTTTTCATTTTACATGCTCTAAAGTGGCTTATACTGGAAAAATTCTGCTATGAATGCAATCTGCAGGAATTTGGTGATTGTTGATATTATGTGCCATTTGTATGGGAAGCTCTGCATATACCAAATAATTACAGTATGTTGCTTGTAAGCATATAAACTGAGGGGCATTCTGATGCATCTTAACAGAACTGATCTCTGAAAAGATGTTTGCTTTTTCCATTATTTTTAAACTTTGATCTTGCTCAAGATGTGGTCACTACATACACACACACACACACACATATATATATATATATATATATATATATATATATATATATATATATATATATATATATATATATATATATATATATATATATGGGTCTATTTCATAAGGTCGAAATACCAAAAGACTGAATTTTAAAATGCCGAGACCACAATCACCAGTGTTAATAATGCTGACATTTTTAATCGCCGGTTTTCAAAATACCGTAGTTCAGAAAACCGACTTTCAAAACACAGAAACAAATAACGCAGACGTGTGACCATTTCCCTTCACCAGTATAAGTGTAGAAGTCCTAAGAAAACAAAATAGTGCAATTCATGAACTCAACTCTTCAAAACGCAGACTAACTCTTTTGCAAAGTGAATCACTCAGTATTCCATCAGTACCCGTTCTTCCACTCACACAGAAGTAACTCTAGTTATGTAGGTATAGTTTAAAAAATATGGTGGACATTTTGTAACCGGCAGTTGTGGAAGTGTGTATAGAACAATGCAGTAACAAAAAGGTATTTGCCCTTTTCCCCACTGTAGTGCAGTCTCAGAGTTGGTATATTTAGTTAGGGGGGTGGGGGCATAGCCCCCATGTTTTTGGCTTTTAGATATTCCGGTTTGGAAAACAAAGGTTCAGAGATAGTTATGGAGATTGTTCAAGGTTTAGTAAGTGTGTTGGTAATTTGAATTATTTGTTAATGTGTTGATGATTTTTTTATATTACAGTTTATTTTGTGATTTGAAGTGTGTGTGGTTTAGTGGTCAACATTCCCAACACTGTACAGTTTTGTTTTTTACTTTTAGTACTCTTGTGGTGAAGGGAATAATATGTAATGTGTGTGCATTTTGATTCAGTGTTTTGAAAGACAACATTTTAAAGTTTAGGTATTCTGTAGTTTATAAATTGTGATATCAGCATTCTGAAAGTCATTATTTTACGATTTCGGTAATGAAAATAGATTATATATATATATATATATATATATATATATATATATATATATATATTTGCATTGTAATTTAGTGGTAGGCCAAGATGAAATGACTTCTACAATTTTTAGAGAGAACATTATGTAGGAACTGCATTAAAGATAAGCAGGTTTCATTTTGTTTGGATCTTTCTTAGAACTGTAATCCAGTTTGAGCAGTCAATTAGAGTAGGCCTTTAAGGGGTCCAACTAGTTGTATTTACCACCAGACACTCTTTCAGGCATCCAGGTCTTCCTATTTGACACTAGTAGAGTGAAGTTTACAAGCTCTTTTATTCCGGCTTTTGCACATGAAGGGATACAGCATTTTTACTCTATGTTCAGTTATGCAATGGAAAAATGTTTTACTGAATTTAAAATAGATAGTTATAACTTGACAAAAGAAGAATGGAGAATGTTAAACAATTTAGTTACTAGAAATTATATTGTATTTAAACCTGCCGACAAGGGCAATAAGTTGGTTATTTTAAGTAGTAATCAATATTTTAGAATGTATAATGAACATTTGAACGACAACAATATTTATGAAAATGGTGTATGTCTTAAAGCTTTAGATGAATATAATCAATTGCTTGGTAAAGGATATAGATTGGATTATTTTACTTTGGAAGATATTAACAAGAGGTTTGCTGTAAAGGGATGTAAAATAGCTCACTTCTACTGTCTTCCTAATGTTCATAAAAGTATTTATAACCCCGCCGAGACGTCCTATAGTCTCGGGCAGAGATTATTTTTTAAGCAAAATAGGACAATTTCTTCATTATTTTTTGCTTCCTAAAGTTCAACTTTTACTAGCCTATGAAAAAAGACAAAAGGAAAAACTGTTGCAAAACACAAAGATGCCAAACAGGAACAAAAGGATGAGCCACTCCGCAGTAAAAAATGCACCTATTCAGGCCAAATTCAATAAAACCAATTCTGGACTTTATTGAAGAAAATAAAACAAATGATAAGCACTTTCGTCCTGACCACTTCAGAATTTCATCAGGTAATTAATTAATTTACACAAACCATTTATATAGTACAGAGGAAAGTGATTAAAACAATCATTAAAAGTTAATAAGTTATTTAAAACGACACACCCCCCTTAAAGACAAATCATGTAAAAAACATGCTTTATATATGAAAACTGGTTAAAATGCATAAATAAATGTGGAAAATTCAAGTTCTATTCTAAAAAACATAATAAAGTATATAATTTAATAGTGCAGAAGAAATATATATATATTTTAAAAGAAACCCTGTTATCTTTCTAAAGCTTTTAGTTTCAACAGAGAGGTAATGGAAATGTGTTCATTTAAGCCTGGCCAACTTGATGCATTGAGACGCAGTTACCAGTAAACCTCTCTCCTTTCTAACAAAAATGACCAGGCACCACCTCGAGGTTCTGTTTTAATATTGTCAATGACAGTGAAATGAAGAGAGATAACAAAGTTAACAATTAATCTTAACACTATTTAAGAATGTTTCAGTGTTAGTTATGCAGTCTGAAGAAGCCTGATGGTGAAAGCGCTTACTCTGTGTGGAATAAAAGATATCTGGTTTTATACATCGAGTTTTGGCATTCCTGTCGTTGACTATTGAAAGTTTTTGGTTGTTGACTGTCGAAAATATTTGTACTGCCGTTTGGTTCCTGAGCACTAGGAGGATTTTATAGTTTTATTTTAATACTACAACAGGAACTTTGCTCCATACGTGGTTTCTGTATTGGTACGTTGGATTATTATTTTTATTTTGTGAATCCACGGAAGGGGCATAGCGGTTACTAACAACGTTGATATAGAACTGGCGTATACGTTAAATGAAGCGGACAGAGGCAACCGGAAGTCCTTCCGGTTTCGAGAGTGTGTATCTGGAGAAGATAACTTGTTACTGTTTTATGAACCTAACCTGGAGAGCGATTCGGAACACGATAATGCGGAAACCTTTTCTAACCTTGCTGAAGATCTGAATAGGTTAGAAATAGATATGCTGAAGTTGAAAAGGCTTCAGTTACAGCGACAACATTTTGAGGCATGTCTACAGAAAAGGATACTGCCTCGAGGACTACGTATTCTGAAGATGCCTACAACAGGTAATACTTTTCCTGAGTTGCTGCTGAAGTGGCAACAACTCAATTTGGAACTAAGCTTTAATTATATGAAACTGTTGATCGATTTCCATCGTCCTGAAGAGGAACTTTTGAGGAGTAAAATAACTCAGCTACATAGTTCCATAGTAGCGAAGTACTGTTTTTCTAAAGCGACGACAGGCATGGACAGACTTTTAGATAATGTTTTATTGTATGAGAAACGTCTTCTTGAACAAAAAAGGAATAAAATTACAAGATACGTTAAGGATTTTAGACTAGGCCATATCTTTACTTGGCCTAGGACAAGTTATAAACACAAAGATTTAAATATGACTGTGAAGAACTCTGCTGTCAATGACACTGCCATGTTGAATGCTGATGTGAATAATGTTGATAATGTTTTGAATGATGAAGTTGTTTTAACAAATGCAAATTATGGTGCGAACATTTCAGTTCATAGAGAATCTGTTAGTGTGATTGATGTGAGAGAAACTGATAATAACCAACCCGATATAGCAGGAGCACCAGTAATTACAGATGGTTCAGTTATGGGTGCTGGCGACATTGATACATCTACTAACATTGATTTACCCATTAATAGTGATAATAATTCTGTCAATGAACCAGTAGTGAGAAGTAAAACTAATTTGAATAGACCTGTTAATGGCTTTATGATGGCCGGAAGTAATACGCTACAGACCCCTTTCCCCATAGAACTCCCCCGCACGAATGGGAGAACCAGATCCATGAGCAGGGGAAGGCAGAAGCGGAAGGGGTCAGGCGGGGAAGTTGTTGGACCGACCCTGAAGAAAATGTGGGGCAAGTTGCAAGGTCCTTAGTACTGAATCTGTCAGGTAGACAGCTTAATGAATATGAAGAACAAGTCCTTAGTAAAGGACTTACTTTTATACCTAGTAGGTGTAGCAATGTTACGGAGTCTATTCTGGATGTTAAGATGTTTGTACGAAACGTACAATTGAAGTTGGATTATGGAGAAGAGGGAGTTATAGGACATGATAGTGTGTTTAAACCGGTTAGTACATATCTACCCCCTTTAAAGCCAGTATTGGATATTTTTACAAGAATGGTGGAGAGTGATTTATACGAATACTATGAGAGAAATACTAGGTATATGAAGAAGTATAAGAGGAACAACTTAACTTTACAACAACATAGAGCATTAAATGGATTGATGAATGACCGGTCAATAGTAGAGAGACCAGCTGACAAAGGTGGCCCGGTTGTTTTAATGGGTATAGAAGATTATCTGAGAAGTATGTATGGTATGTTAGCAGATGATACTTACTATTTGAAGATAGATATGAATGAAGTGACTAATAAAGTTTTTCGAGTGTTTGATATGTTGGATGATCTGTTTAGAAGCCGCGTAGTAGATATGAATTTGTTTAAGTATTTGAGAATTAATAATCCATTGGTACCGGTTATGAAAGATCTTCCTAAAGTACATAAATCCATCCTCGATCCGCCTATGCGACCAATTGTCGCAGGACAAGGATGGGTTACAGAACCTTTTTCCATATTTGTAGAGTATCATCTTAGACCCATAGTGGATGTTAATCCTGTTATACTGAGGGACAGCAAACAGTTCCTTTTAGATTTATATAGTTATATTAGGACCCTAGGAGAATGTGAACAGTACATTTTAGTTACCCTTGATGTTAAAAGTTTGTTTACGGTTATACCAAATAGTGTAGGTGTGGTGAATGTACAGAGGTACCTGGACTCAAATTCTGATATAGACGGTATCATGATAGATTTGTTAGCATTGTTTCTAGAAACTATCCTGGATAATAATGTGTTCATCTTTAATGATGACATTTATATTCAGAGAGATGGCGTAGCTATGGGCACTTCATGTGCCAATAGCTACGCCAACATAGTTATGGCTGATTGGGAAAATGAATCCTTATTTCCTTTGCAGGAGTTTCAACAGTATGTGGGATTTTACAGAAGGTTTGTAGACGACCTCTTTTTGATTTGGAAAGGTGATGAAATACAATTATTAGAATTTGTTTCGTTGGTCAATGGGTTAACAGACTTTCTTAAGTTCACTATGAATTCATCTAGGTATAGAATATCTTTTCTAGATGTTGAAATAGAGAGATTAGCGAATGGTTTACTGAACACATCTATACACAGGAAGGCATGTTACAGGAATACCTTGTTACATAGAGGTAGCATGCATCCTAAATATGTGTTTGATAATGTAGTGAAAGGGCAAATGATGAGGGCCTCCAGGTTAAATCCCATAGAAGAAGGGTTTGATAAAGAATTGATAAATCTAAAGAATATGTTCTTGGATAGATCATACAGAGAAAATGATGTTGACAGATCTATTTCAGTAGCACGTAGTTTGAGGACCACGAAAGCATACCCCTATTTTTCAGAGAGACAAGTGACTATGGAGGTTTTGCGATCAAGTAATTCTAGTGAACTGGGTGTGCCTATACACTTTACAAGTGACGTTCAGGAGGTTAAAGACATCATAATAAAGCATTGGGAAATGCTTAATATAGATGCAGACTTTAGCAAAGTAGTAGGTATTAAACCCAGGTTTATATATAAGAATAAAAGAAATTTAAAACAATTACTTTGTCATCGACCAATGGTCACCAATGCCACTCTACCTAATAATCCTGGTTATAATACTATACCCTGTAATCAATGTAATCAATGTAGATATATCAATACTGACACGATTTTTAGACATCCAGTTACACATCAGGAGTTTTCCTTTTACACAGGCACGGATTGTCATAGTACAAATGTGGTCTATATTGCTAAATGTTCATCGTGTCCAGCATTTTATATAGGGAAGACCAATAGGCAGTTAAGACAGCGTATTAGAGATCATGTCTACCATATGCGCTAAGGGTCAGAGAGTTATGCCTTAGCTAAACATCACAAATTGTTTGGGGCTACTCATGTTTTTACTTTTCATGTTATACACACTATTAGACCTAATCCAAGAGGTGGTGATATTGATAATTATACACAGGAGAATGAACTCCGATGGATAGTTCGGTGTAAGGCAGACCAACCTCCTGGTCTGAATGACAAGATTAATTTACAACCATTGTTAAAAAGGAGACGGTTGCCTAGACCGAAAAACTATGTTTTTTAAGAACAAATCAGAGTTTTTATTGTACATATTATTTTAAAATAATAAAATAATAAACTTTTTCAGGTTAGATTTTAAGGTTTGTGGTTATCATGCACATATAGTTTTTATTTGTCTATTAAGAAGAGGCATTTCTTTAAATTGCTAAATGGTTGTGATGTCAGCAATTAAGATTAATTGTTAACACTATTTAAGAATGTTTCAGTGTTAGTTATGTAGTCTGAAGAAGCCTGATGGTGAAAGCGCTTACTCTGTGTGGAATAAAAGATATCTGGTTTTATACATCGAGTTTTGGCATTCCTGTCGTTGACTATTGAAAGTTTTTGGTTGTTGACTGTCGAAAATATTTGTACTGCCGTTTGGTTCCTGAGCACTAGGAGGATTTTATAGTTTTATTTTAATACTACAACAGGAACTTTGCTCCATACGTGGTTTCTGTATTGGTATGTTGGATATATATATATATATATATATATATATATATATATATATATATATATATATATATATATAAAAGTCATAAATGAGGTCAGGTGACATAACCACACCTCCATGTCTGAACCTAACCCAGTCAGTTTCACTCAGTAATAAAACCATCTTAATCTTATGCTGAGCTCTAAATAAAAAATAAAAAAATACCACTAGGTGTACTCACAGCAAAGTGTACAGTCAAGTATTAAATGCTGTTCTCCCACATTCATACAAGCAAAAGACTAAGTCGCACTTGATTCAAAAAACTACTCGGTCCCTGAAGGGTTGCCCAACTGCTGCACTCTGGAGGCAGTCAAGGGCATGCTTATCTTTGCTCCCCCAAGCCTGCCTAGACTTAACAAGAGACAAATGGGGGCAAAATATAATTTCCAGAAGCTGTTTCATTCCCCTTTTTTGCCATCCAGCAAAGAAGAATAATAAGAAGGTGATTCCTGACATTCCACCCAGTCAGTGGGAACCAGTTCCACTATAGATTTCCAAGCTGCTAGAAAAAATGCTCATCCAACTTGTCTACAAAGACCAATTAGGATCTGGTGTCTACTAAAGGTTCTTTTCATTTCCAAAGAAAATGAGGGACCTAAGACCAATTTTGGATCTTCGTCATCTCAGCCAGTTTGTAAAACGGGCAAAATTCCAGATGATCACAATTCAGTCCATATTGCCTCTTTTGAGGAAGGACGATTGGATGTGCTCTCTAGATCTTCAGAATGCTTACTATCACGTGAGAATAGAGAAGCAGTCCATGAAGTTTCTCCATTTCTGACTGGGAGCCAATCATTTCCAGGTCAGAGCCCTGCTGTTTAGTGTCCCCACAGCCTCCAGGCTATTCAACAAGATAATGGCAATGGTAGAGGTGCACTTGTGCATGCTTGGGATTCAAGTTTTCCCCTACCAAGATGATAAGCTTCTAACTGCTACATCCAGGCATCTTCTGGTATGCCATTGCTTACTGGACCTAGGCATATCAGTGAATTTTCACAAGTGTCAGTTACTTCCACACAACAGATACAGTTTATTGGATGCCACCTCAATACCACTCTACAAGTTATCTTCGGCAACATAGAGTTTGTTCCCTACATCAGATGGCCTCATGGATATTACTTCATCCTCATCCTCCAGCACTACTTTTGCTAGGTCTCATGGCTTCCTCCATATTAATGGTTCCCAAAGCTCATTACCGCATTCAGTTTCTTCAATGGACACTTGCAGTTCAGTGGTCTCAGAAATTTTACCGTTTGCATGCCAGGATTCATCTCACAAGAATTTGCATACAGCACATCGCTTGGTGGATTACACTCCCCTTCAGTAACACAAGGCCAACCCTTACAACCAGATTACCAATAGCAGTAGTGACCATGGACACCTCCCTTCTAGGATGGGGAGGGGGCATTTTGAAGGGAGAATGATCCAAGGTACATAGTTAAACTTAAAGGACAATCTTCACATCAGTGTCTTGGAGATGAGAGCGGTCCCCCTAGCATTGCATGCTTTCCAAGATACCTTCCCCAGCATTGTGGTCTCCATACAGACTATGTGGAACATTTCATAATAAAAAGAATATCACAAAGAGGGAACGTAGAAAAGAAGTTAAAAAAATAGAAGCTGAAGTTATGGAGTGCCTGTAAAGTGAAGAATTTGGTGTAGACGGTCTAACACAGGTTACATCAAAGCATGATGGAGTGAGTCCCCAAAGTAAGGAGAAGCAGGAAGATCAAGAGACATCTGAAGAAGAAATATGGATAGGGGAAAGAAAAAGAGATTTAATATGGTGTAATATTTATGCAAAGGAGAAAGCAAAACTAACCTTTAAAAAAATTGCAGCACCAAAGATATTTGAAGAGAAATACAGGCAAAGGAATCTGGACATGGAAAACTGTACAATACAAAAAATAAGGAGACAAAGAGAAAAAGTACAAAAGAAGATTAGTAATGGATAAGTTAAAGAAATAGAAATTGAGGTTTTGGAGTACCTGCGAAGTGAAGGCTTCAGTGTAGAAAATCTAACTCGGAAAGCACCACAACAGGATGGAGCAATGGATATCCAAAGTAAGGGGAAACCAGTGGAACAGGAAGCAATTGGTCAGGTGAAGATATTTTGGAGGCTTCCACAGGAAACCAATGCAAACGTTCCCTTGAACCTAGACAGCAAAGGAAGGAACAAGAAACTGGAAACTCTGATGCAGTTAGTGTTGAGGAATGATAGGCCAGTGAGTTTCCCGTATGACAGAGCAACGGATGGCACAGGATGAAATTGAAGAGAATGTGCCACAGGAAGATGCCATAGAACTTTCTGTGGAGTGCCCGCAGGAAATGGAAAACCAGAGATGTGCCCTCAGTTTGGAAGAAAATGAGCCAAGAGAAGAGTTGCTTGAATTAATCGATATAGATATATTAAGATCAGTGAAAGAAATAGACTGTAGAAGGTCAATAAAATGAAAAAAAAAGTCAGATGCCTGATAAAACAAATGAACACAGTAATTAGGACTATCCATAGGGATCCATGCGACATAACAGAAGTAAACAGGATATATTACTGTGCAGCTAAATTAATAACTGATAAAGTTCTACCACAAAAACACAAGGTAGTGAAGGAAAGGAAGGGGAGAAATCGAATACCATCATGGAAGTATCGAATAGAGAAAACTGTAAAGCAATTAAGACAAGAAATGTCACTGTTAGAAGACTATAGAAGAGAGAGTGGATCAACAAAAATACTAAGAAATATAGAGGTGATAAAAGCAATGAACAGTATTAAAACAGACCAAGATCTAACATGCACTATCGCAAATCATCATCTTTTTTCAGATGTTCCTGTTAGGGGTCACCACAGCGGATCATCTGTTTCCATTTCTTCCTGTCCTCTGCATCTTGATCTGTCACACCAACCACCTGCATGTCCTCTCTCACCACATCCATAAACCTTATCTTAGGCCTTCCTCTTTTCCTGTTACCTGGTAACTTCATCCTTAGCATCTTATTCCCAATATACTCAGCATCCCTCCTCAGCACATGTCCAAAGCAATGTAATCTTGCCTCGCTGGCTTTGTCTCCAAACCTTCCAACCTGGTCCTTCTAATATACTTATTCCTAATCCTGTCCATCCTCTTCACACCCAGTGCAAATCTTAACATCTTTAACTCTGCCACATCCAGCTCTAACTCCTGCCTTTTTGTCAATGCCACTGTCTCCAACTCATATAACATAGCTGGTCTCACTACCCTCTTGTAGACCTTCCCTTTCACTCTTACTGGTACTCATCTGTCACAAATCACTCCTGACACTCTTCTCCACCCACTCCATCCTGCCTGTACTCTCTTCTTCACCTCTCTTCCACACTCACCATTACTCTGAACTATTGATTCCAAGTATTTAAACTCATCCACCTTTGCCACCTCTACTCCTTGCATCCTCACCATTCCTCTATCCTCCCTCTCATTCTTAGTCCTGCTGACCTTCATTCCTCTTCTCTCTAGCGCATATCTGCAACTCTCCAGGGTCTCCTCCACCTGTTCCCTACTCTCACTACAGATCACAATGTCATCTGCAAACATCATAGTCCAAGGGGACTCCTGTCTGATCTCATCTGTCAACCTGTCCATTACCATTGCAAATAAGAAAGGGCTCAGAGCTGATCCTTGATGTAATCCCACCTCCACCTCAAACGCATCTGTCACTCCCACCACAGACCTCACCGCTGCCACAGTACCCTCATATATATCCTGCACCACTCTTACATACTTCTCTGACACTCCCGACTTCCTCATACAATACCACAACTCCTCTCTAGGCACCCTGTCATATGCTTTCTCTAAGTCTACAAAAACACAATGCAACTCCTTCTGACCTTCTCTGTACATCTCCATCAACAATCTCAGAGCAAACATTGCATCTGTAGTGCCCTTTCCTGGCATGAAACCATACTGCTGATCACTAATCATCACGTCTATTCTTAACCTAGCTTCCACTACTCTTTCCCATAACTTCATGCTGTGACAGATCAGTTTAATCCCTCTGTAGTTACTACAGCTCTGCACATTACCCTTATTCTTAAAAATCGGTACAAAAACACTTTTTCTCCATTCCTCAGGAATCCTCTCATGTTCCAAGATTTCATTAAACAATCTGGTTAAAAACTCCACTGCCATCTCACCTAAACACCTCCATGCTTCCAGAGGTATGTCATCTGGACCAACAGCCTTTCCATTTTTCATCCTCTTCATAGCTATCCTTACTTCCTCCTTGCTAATCCATTGCACTTCATGATTCACTATCCCCACATCATCCACCCTTCCCTCCCTCTCGTTCTCTTCATTCATCAACCCCTCAAAGTACTCTTTCCATCTCCTCAACACACACTCCTCATTTGTAAGTATGTTTCCCTCATTATCCTTTATCACATTTACCTGCTGCACATCTTTCCTAGCTTGGTCTCTCTGTCTAACCAATCGGTACAGGTCCTTTTTTCCCTCCTTAGTCAAACTAAAAATTTCAGCAGAGGCAGAATAAGTTAGAAGATATGCAGATAAATATAAAGGAAAAGTACAAAATAAGCAATTTATTGATGACCTAAAAAGGTTTTTAGAGAACTGGGAAACAAGGTAAAAGGAATTGAAAGACCGCCAAAAAAAGAAAAAATAGATATATTTTGGAGAAGTATCTATGAAGATCATGTGGAACGTAACAAAGATGCTAAATCGATAGAAGAAGTAAAAGAAAGAATAAGACGCTTAAAGGTACAGGATATGAAATGGGATGAAGTAACAGTCAGAGTGATTGAAACAAAGTTAAGAAAAGCCTCTAATTGGAAAACCCCAGCCCGAGATGCAGTACCTAACTTTTGGCTAAAAGTATTAACATTGTTGCACGAAGATTTAGCCATGAATAAGAACTATTTATATGCACAACCCGAACAGACACCAACCTGGCTAACAACAGGAAAAACAATGCTCCTACTTAAGATTGAACCTGAAAGCTACCCTAAAAATTATAAACCAGTAACGTGCCTTCTGACGACATATAAACTATAGATGGGAATTGAAGCTAACAGAGTTTAGTCATTTAGAAGAAAACTCAATTATGGCAGTAGAACAAAACGGCAATAAAAGAAAATCATAAGGAACAAAGGATCATTTGTTGTTAAAGTCATAGTGGAGAACTGTAAAAAGGGGAATAATCTAAGTATGGCATGGATTGACTACAAAAAAAGCTTTTGATAGTATCCCACATTCATGGATAAAAGAGTGCTTAAAAATGTATAAGATACACCCTACACTGATCGACTACATTACAGTGACCATGAAACAGTGGCAGACCACTTTGCAATTAAGCCATGATAAAGGAGAAATTATTATCCCAGCAATAAAATTCAAAGGGGGATATTCCAGGGTGATTCTCCGTCACTGTTGCTATTCTGCCTTGCCCTTAACCCATTAAGCTGTTTACTTAACAGCTTAGGCCGTGGGTGTAATTTGGTTCCTAGAAAACAACAAAGTGTAAAGACTTCTTATCTTCTCTTTGTCGATGATTTAAAACTGTATAGCTCATCAAATGAGGAAATGAAAGCACAACTGCAGGTTGTCAAAACCTTTTCAGATTATATAAGAATGTCATTTGGTCTTGATAAATGCACAGAAGCAATCTATAAAGCAGGAAAACTGCAGCACCAGGAAAACATTAGTTTGGGACAAGAATGTGATATAAAAGAACGTGAGAAAGAGAGAGTGTATAAATATTTGGGAATTGATGTAGGATCAACAATCGAACATGAACAAATTCAAATAAAACTTAGTAAGGAATATTTTAGAAGACTTAAATTAACACTGAAAACAGCGTTGACATCTAGGAACAGAATCCAAGCTATAAACCAATTTACTCTTCCTGTCCTAACTTGCAGTTTTGGAGTGGTTGACTGGCTCCACTACGTATTGGCTAGATTAGACAGGAAAACAAGAAGGATGACTTCTATGCTTAATCTAGCAGAAGCATATTGATATGAAGGAGGAATGGAAATCAAACCAGAAGTAGATAAAAAGCCCATGGGAACTGAATGTGCCAAAAAACAAAAGAAAGAATATAAGGTGAAGGACCAGATGAGAAGGCAGGAAATGTGGAAAATGCATAAATATAGTTGCAACTATAGAAAACTTCTGGAAGAACCTCATGTTGATCAGGAACAAACACAGGAATGGTTAAGGAGAGGCGAATTCAAACCAAGAGATGAAAGGTAAATTTTGAGGCTCAAGATAGTGGGCTGCATACACGCTGGTTTACAAAGTCCATTGAACATGTGGTAGAAATAGACAAATTAGGTCTTGTAAAACTGAATTGGAAACAGTCACATACCTCATTGCTAGTTGTGACATGCTAATGGCAGAAGGACTGCATACTTAAAGGCATAATTATGTAGCATGACTGTTGCACTGGGGATTGTGCAAACATTTTGGTGCTGAAGTGGCTGAAAAACACTGGAAACATGAGCCACAAAGCATCATAGAAAATGATGAAGTTTATATCACATGGGATCACCCATTTCCAACAGTTCAAAAGATAGATGCTAGAAAACTGGATGTAGCATTGATCATTGAAATTGCCACACCCAGTGATTACAGTGTGTTACGTACAGAGACACACAAAGTCATAAAATATCAGGATCTGCAGGCAGAAAAGAGAGCAATGTGGAAGAAAGATACCTAGACAGTTCCAACAGTAGTAGGAGCAACGGGTCTTATAAAAAGGAATCTACAATCGTATTTAGATATGTTACCAATCCATGTAACCCCATACGAATTGCAAAAGGAGTCAACACTGGGCACATTGCAGGTGCTGCGAAGAGCACTTTTACTGACATCAAAGACTGAAACAATAGTAATTTCATGAACTTTAATTGTACTTTGACTTAGGAATGGGATCCATTCCCATCATGGTATTGGAAACCCAAAAGATTTGAAGAAATTAAAAAGAGAGAAACACTATGGCTTATGTAATATGATACATCAACAAACAAGGCGGAACCCATTCTTACCCCTTCTGTTGAGTGGCCATGAGGGTTCGGCAGTGAGAGATGTCCTCACACAGTTTTCTGATAGCAAAGCACATTCCTGGGTGTTCCAGAGTTCTAGCGGACAAGTTGAGCAGGACTATTCTAACTCCTCATAACTGGTCCCTCAATCCAACATTGGCAATGCTAATTTTCAGCCACTGGGGCCGACCTTTCTGCAGTGTATTTGCTTCCTACCCGAACAACAAGCGCAGCAGTTACTTTGCCCCAGTCCTGCCTCAGGGTCAATAACTAAGGGATGTTGTGGTCTATAATTGGCCCCCCCTGGACTCTTGCATGCTTTTCCCCATTACAGCAAAACAATAAAGTCCACTGGAACCATGAGTAAAATCTGTAAAAGAACTTTAATTCTTCAAGAAAGCAGATATAAATGAATAAAGGTTGCAAGTAAACAAATTTTTGCATAACACTTCATAGGAAGGTTGATGCATTGTAGAAACCCTAAATGGAGTGGAGTAGTATCCTTACCAAGCATCCTGTGGAAAACTTTTACATGATCTGTTTAGTTCAACACAGCTCTCAGAGACAAGACCACCTTTTTACTCAGTCTGCAACTAAGAGATCAACAAGAGATTTTTCCTGTTTGTCAAGTCCTCACTTCTATAGTAAGCCCTGGAAAATCTGGCAGATATTTGGATTTAAAGAGTCTCTAGATAGAAGCCTTTTGAAGACTTCTTCAGTGGGCTTTTAGACAGCACATTGTACTTCTGATGTGCTGATATTGTGGCTGAAACGGACAACTCAGGAATGTTTTTTGAGCTGAATACTATGGCCCAGGCTATTAATTTTCCAGAACAAGCTGAGCAGGCCATCTTGGATGCCTTCTCCTAAGACGATGCCCACTTTGGGCAAACTTTGCAGGACCTCTTTGAAGATCTACAGAAAGACAAAAGAAGCAGCAGGTAGAGAGTCTCCGGATGCGCTTTGGCTTTGTTCTCCTTTTCTTGACAAACTAATTCCCCAGGAAGAAGACACCACCTTGCAGAGTTAGAGAACATTCCAAGTGTCAGGTATTTTATTTTAGCTCTGCCTTCTAGTTTTACTTAAGGCAGACTAGAGATTCTGACACATCAGTCTTGAGTACCTTGTAGATGTGTCCAAGAGAGGACCAGTCTCTGAGTTTTCCCCAGTTTGTAGATTTCTGACAAAGAATTGTAGGTTCTGGACATGGTCTTAGTTAGCCATATCTTAAAATTAGTATGTTGCTTCCCAGAAAGAGCTTCACTAAAAGAGCAGGTAGTTTCTTTATAAATCTTGGAACAGAGACATTCTTTACTCTTCAAAGGGGCCAGAGAGGAAGGCAGGGTTCTCTACCCTCCTGTTTTTAATTGTGAAGGGGTGTGGGTATGGAGGTGTCATTCCCATCTTGGATATCAATGTCAACCAGAAGCGTAGCTAGGGTGGGAGTAAGAGGGGTAATGGCCCTAATCGCAAAGTGTTTGATGGGCATGATCGGCCATCCATCAACCCAGTCAGTCTTTGGTACAATACCACTTTTAAAAGCTCTGGTATTGTATTTATGGTCAAACCTGAACACTGCAATACTCCATCTGTGGTCTAAACTGTAGCAGCTGTTTGCCACAGTTTAATACAAGTTTTTTTTTTTTTTTTGTAACTAAAACTTGAGTGCCATAGTGCACCATGCAAGGAGGATTATAAACTGTAGCAACTGTTTGATATATTTGTAGCAAGTGGTTTGCTGCATTTCAAAAGAAGAAATTATTTTTTTTGTTGGCTAAGTGTGCTAAATGTGCAGGAGGAGGGTTGGGGGCAAGACACAGAAACTGACCTGAATGGCCAGGTCAAGAGAGAAGGGGCCTGTGTTGCATCTGGCCACCTGTTTGATGTGCCAATAGAAGGAACAGTAGTTTTTTTTTTTGCTCTTCATTGGAAGAACCTGGGGGGCAAGGATGGGGAGAGTGGCATTGTAGCCACTTGATGAGCTGAGGGAGTGGGGCTCTGGTTTGCTGTACAAATACAGAGTGCTGTTGGAGAGAGCTACACTTCTGGCTTCAACAGACTCATCTGGTATGCTATATCCAGATAACTTCCCAGCTTCGATATCAGCAGCTTCAACAGACTCATCTGGTATGTCATCAGGATCGTGGCTCATCAAAAAGTCATGTCTTTGTTGCCACATGAGAGTCACTGAACATTAGAGATGTTTACTAGCACAAGAGTGTCTGGGTCTGTACAGGAGTTTTCTTGGATTTACTCTCAATGGGCTTCCCTTTCAGTACATTGTATTGTCATCTCATCTATCCTCTGCACCCATAGTTTTTCTTGATATGCTTGCTAGTGTAGTGGATGTATTTCATGAGAAATAGCTACTTGTGTTCCATTATTTGGGACTGGTTTCTGGTGATTCTGTCAAGAGACTTTCTGATGCGTGCAGGCCATTGAATAACATGAACTGGGGAAAAGTCTTACCTTCTAGCATGGAGCAATTTCTTCATCAGAACAGAGTTGAATACTTTTCAGTTAACTATTCCTGCTGGAAAGGTGTCATCAGGGTATCATTGTCTTTGCAGCCTGGATAAAAGCACTTTGATGGATGACATAACAGACAATTCTGTACTTCTTGAGCCTTATGATAACCACTGTTTTTACCATCTTTTTTGCTCATCTCTAGATAAATGTATTCTCCACCCATACCACCACTTGTGATTCATTGAGTTGAGTCCATAGCTCTCAACGGTTCAGATTTTCACAGAATATTTGGCTCATACTTTTGGTCTGTTCCTCTTAAAATTTGTGTTTTTTTGGCAAATCAGTGAGAACTGGATTCACTAAAGAATGACAGCCCTTTACGTTTCAGTCTTCCTATCTTTCAGGAAACACATGGTAACACATAGCACTTTATTTTAACAACTTTCTAAGATTATACAAACAATATTTAAAATGTGTCCCTGGTTTTGGGCCTTTGCCTCCCCCCCCCCCCCAAATAAATTTTGGCTTTTTCCAGATTTCTTGTGGTACAACGTTGAGAGATTTAGTTGAGTGTCAAGTGGATTTTACAAGGAGCTGAGAGCTTCAGGGGAAGAGAAGTTTAGTGCTACTTATACTAAGTCATTTGCATTGTTAGTAGCATAACAGGCAGTATACTTGCTTTTGATGCAGAAGGCTATGGGTTCTACTCCCACAGTATGCCGATAAATCGCTGATACTGTACTGTGTTGTACTTTAAAGGGAGTGGATGCTGCAGTCCTATGAATGTCCTCCAGTAACTATGTTTCTGTTATCAGTTTGCCATCCATTCCCCATTGCAAAATTACTAGCTTATCCTTTTTTTATGTTGCATAGGCAATTTATTTTTCAAGGGCAACAGGCACTTTATTTGTAGATGAAACAATGAAATATAAAATTATTTGCTAGCAGCAACCTCTTCATTAGTTACAGATCTCTTTAATGTGGAATTATTTAGATGACTTACGTCTTCAGAAAGTTTGCATATTTACTGATATTGGTGGATTGTAACGACAGAAGTTTGAGTGGCCTTTTATGGTTGAAATTTTCTGAAATGGGTAGTTTTGTCATTATTGGTTCATACATTTTGTTTCATTGCTTACTAGAAGACTGTTCTAACAAGTGATGCTGTATTATACAAGGCTTATAATTTAATACAATCAGGTTTATACAAGGAATATAATTTAATACAATCAGGTTAATACAATCAAGAAGGTGAATCAAAGAATGAATACATGTATGCTTGCTCATAGGATGCAGGAGATCAAAATAGGGCAAGAGATCAGTCACCAATGGAGACCAGGGTTCGGTGCTGAGACTTTTTCTGTTCGGCATATACATCTCAAAAGTAAAAGGAAATACCAAAGGGCTTTGGCCGACTAAGTTAGAGATGACTGCAAGCTAGGAGCAGTTACTGAATCCCCAAATGACTTAACCATCATGCAGGAAGGTTTGTCCCAAACAATAACTGGTGCCAGAATCATGAATTGAAACTAAACTCCAAGAAATACATTATCATATCCTTTGGGAGGTCATCTACTCCAGGGAACTGCCAAATTAACAATGCCTCCTGAGAAATGACCCAGTTTGGCATTTGGGAACTTGCGTGTACAGTGACCTAACTTTTGACCAATATGTTCCCAGAGTCATAAGAAAATCTTTCTATATTGCACAGCTTATAAACAAATTGATTGTGACTAGATCTAGAGATGTTATTGTCCCCCTTTACAAAGCCCTCATTAGGTCAGTCGTTTTGTATAATGCCCACTTTGGCATGTATCTGTCCAGACCCATGCAACAGTTGGAATACCCACAGAGATACCTTACTAAAAGGATACAAGTCTTAAACAATAGGTCTTGTGTGGACCACCTCAAAGATTTATCACTATACTCAGTATCCTACAGAGTGCTTAGAGGTGACATGTCTAGCATACAAGGCATCCTCCGACCTAATACAGGTGGACCTACTGAACATCAGCAAGTCAAATGGTATCAGAAATACTCAGTCCAGGTATCTAAACTGTATGTTGTGGAGAGATGGATATAGATCACAGAGGCTACCACTGTTCCAGAACAGACTATCCATTCAAGTAAAACAAAGTTTATCCCTGTCCATATACAAATGCACCTTGGATCTAAGGATGGGTAATAGAAAAATGTACTCCAGGATTGCCTTTCATGCCATTAATGGATAGAGGCATTTCCTAAATGTTGTATCCCTTACATGGGTCCCCTCAAGTTATGTATAGTATGATCACATTTATTTTCACTAGGGCTAATATACAATTAACAGCCATAGGATAGGTAAGACCAATCAGAAAAAGTTAATTCAAGCACCAAAAGGGAAATTGGCTAAGCTTAAAATGTCCTCCAAGTGAACCTATGTTGTGGTAGTAAAAAAAATTGCCCTTTTTAGATCACTAAGTGCCCCTCTCACCCTCTGCCCACCCAATCTTCAACAGCTTCTGGCGCCTCTGTCTAACTACCATAGACCCTTACCTCTGCAAAACTTCACTCGCCAAACCACCGACAGTTGGAGCAAATCAGGATAAATATGGGTAGGCTTGTAAGGGCTGTAGGGTCGTTAGCCTAGTAACCTCATATGAGCCTATGAACCTGTGAACTTCAAATACACAGGAACTCAATCACCCTGGGAGACTTTAACTACCTGTCATTAAAAATAGATACCTATACCTCAAATGTAGTTTATGCCCAAAATTCTTTGATTTCATTGACATTAACTTCTTGGACTGTTTAGTCAAATAATCCACTAGAAAACGAAATATTCTGAATCTGATCTTTACAAATATATAATATTCATGCAGTGTCCCACGTGTATACCCTTCCCTAGTTAAGTCTGACCACTTACAGGCAGCCTGTTTCAAAATCCTGAAATTATCAAAAGTAAATGTCACTGTATTCAAAGACTTCAAACATACTAACCTACAGTTCTATGCTGAAGTCATGAAATTTATGTGTAAGAGCATCGCCCAAAATGTTGACAAAGCTAGTTGTTATGCAGATAAATTCTGTGCTCACCTAGATAACTATATTAACTAAGAGTCCCTACCTAAACTAAACAAAATAAGTTCAGAAGCAAACCAGCCTAGAGGTCCAAATACATAAATAAACAATACAATAAAAGAAAAAAAAGCTTCTTAGAATATGCATCAAAACTTAAGACCCACAAATCAAGGGTCAATATCAAAATATTATTGAAGGGACAGAAAAATACCATCAAGAAAACAAAGGCATCCTTTGAACTTAGGCTTCCTTTGGAAACTAAGGATAAATGCAAATCTTTCTTTACTTATGTTAGGAAATAACACCCAGCATTGCTCCAAACATATTCAAAATGGCACCTCCTACATAGATCTAGTAGATATTACAAATATGTTAGCTAACAAATTTAGAGCATATTTTACTTCCCATGCAACTGTACAAAACCCACATATTCCAAAGTGTCTCAAACCCCTTATTATCACAAAAGGAACATTTTCTAAAGGTACTTTCCTCATACATCCTCCATGGGCTCTGATAACATATCCACCTGCCAGCTAAACAGCACTAAACGTGCTGGTGGATTCGATCCTACAGCTATTCAACCTGAACTTAACCACTGGCTTTGTCACGTAGGTTTGTCGCAAAACAGTTGTGATGTCATTTCACACAGGCAGCTCCTCCACAGTCTCCAAAAATTACAGACCCATTATTAGCCTTTTGAGCCTCATCTGCAAGGCTATAGAATGGGTTATAATTGACTTGATAAACTATGATTTTAAAGTTTTGGTAGATTTGTCTAATTAATTTAGTAAACTTCTTTGAGAGGATAAATGCAAGCTGTGGGCAATGATCGTGCAGTCCATGCAGCATGTCTTGACCTCACTTAAAGCATATGATAGTATACTATATGCTAATATAACTGACAAAGTAACTTTACTCCCAACCTTTCTGGTTAAACTTAATATTGTTTAAAAATCCTTTTTCTTCCTCTTTAAGTTTTATTGCCTATCTTCTGCCTTCATGTTGGAGAAACCCATGCCAGAGAAACCTACTGGTTTTAAGAAATGAACTTCTTGAGGGCATAAGATTCCAAATTCTGATGCCCACAAGAAGTGTGTATACTTTCTAGGAGCAGCCCACCTGTATTCTCCATGCGCTGTTTGTACATTTTTTAATCCAAGGGCCCTCGCTGATCATAGAAACAAGCTTATCCTGAAAGGATTACATCCTGCTGGGGCTCAAACTCCCTCAAGACATTCTCAAGTGGTTTCAGAGGCAAGGAAAAGACACCACCCCAAATCTCCGACAGATCTCGGATCTGACTCCATCGGATCTGAGGCCTATCGGGCCACCCTCAGCTCAGCCCCTACAACCAGTTCTCCCCTTCCATCCGCCTCTTTCTCGGATCCCAGACCTTTCCATCAGACGAGTAGAGGCCAAATGCCATAATTTCTTTTGAAGCCAATGTCTCCAGCTCTGCCTTCCCAGTTGTTTCCAGCACTGACAAAGCACTCTAGGCTGCTGTCCACAACTTCATCTAGGTCTTCAAGGAGTTTGACAGGAGCAGACTTGAACAGAATGATTCAAAGATTCCTTAGGGCTCAGATTCAAGAAGGGGTCCTGCCAGCACCATCCCCTGTCAGATCTGTGACCACACCTTTCATGATCCGATCTGCAGCCTCAGAGTCCCAGGATCCATGATCCCCGAGAAGTTTGGCATCAGATCCAAGGAATCTCTCTTCCTCAACTCCAATGGTATCCCTAACTAGTCCTGCTCCAATATCTTTGCATCAGAGCGGGTCTCGGATCCGAGAGGTCAGTACCGGGTCAGCGGGGCTGGGTTTGGTTTCCACTTTGTCAGATCCTTCCCCTTGGTGCCATGGCCTTGGACAGCTCGCGTTCGATTCTGTCCAAACAGCTCAGATCTGGGGTTGGCTCCGACCTCCCATCATTGGCTGCTTTGGCTCTGAGGAAAGGGGGAGTGGTTTCTCATGGTCCATCAGCCTTCCAGGTAGTAGAAAGAGCTTTCTCTTTGCAAAGAAAAAAGTTTTTGTAGTCTCGGATCCTATCCCTCACCCTCTCATCGGGTGAGCTCTGAGCCCATCATTTCTGCTCCTCAGAGTCAGCTACCTCAGGGAAGCCTTCACACATGTTCCTCAGAGGGATTCCCCCTTTCATCCGACATCTTTCTGGAGCACCCAGTAGGTGAGGTACCTCAGAAAAGAGCGGACAAAAGGAGACACATAGACTCTCCCCTATGGAGTCTCTCATGTAGGAAACTAATTTTGATGAGGGGGAAGGATCCCCCCATTGCCACTTGCTGCAATCTGTTTGCCTCTCCCCTCAACAAGTGCAGCCAGTACATCAGTCTGATTTCCCCCCTCTGGGGGAGTTACCCAGAGATGCTCTGATTCACAATAGCCCCCCCCCCCCGGGTCTCCTCTGTGCTTATCCCCCTCTTCTGCTGATCCCAAATTCTTACAGAAAGCAGGCAGGTTGAAGAGCTCAATCATCCTCATTGGCCCCTTCTGGCCTTGACAGGTATGGTTCCCCTTCCTCAGGATCTCTTATCTCATCCATCAAGGATTCAGCATCCCATTTTCCACACCCTCAAAATGACCATTCAGGCTCGCTTCCCCAGTTTGTGACATTATCTTGCTATCCCAGAAGGCCTTCATCAAGAAAGTCTACAGAAGCAAATGGAAAAGATTTTTCATATGGGCTTCCAAGCAGAACATTGACCTCTTTTCAGCACCTACTTAGGCCATTCTTCTTTTTCTCACTACCCTGTTTAAGGAAGGGGCTAGTTTTGCTACTATTAAACTTTAGTTAGCAGCCATATCCAACTTCCATGCTCGAAACAAATCATTCTCTCTGACAGCTTCCAGTTAATGTAAAGCTTTCATGAAGGGAATTTTTCTCCTTAGACCTCCAATAAAAGATTCCTCTCCTCCTTGGGATTTGACGGTGGTCTTTCAGGGTAACTCACAAACCCTTTGAACCAACGGACGAATGTGACATGAAGTTTCTTTCTTGGAAAACAATCATCTGAAGTAGTTAACTTCATTTGATCATCAACCTGTGGGTTTTGGATCCGACATGGATCTGAGCCGGCAGCTTTCCAAGCTAAGATCCAAGCTCCAGGCTCCTCCCCCTTACCCATACTACACTGCAACCTCCTTCCAACCCTCAGATCTCATTTGCCACGGCTTCGCCAAGATGTGATCTCTGAGCACCAGGCAGGTAGAGTAGGGTTTCCTTGCTTGAACTGTTTAAAAGTTAGTTTAGTGTGCATGTGTAGTGTTTGTCTTCCCATCTTTTTCTTCCCCTGGGTTTTCCGTACAGAAAAGTACAAATAAAAGTATACTTGTGTTTTTGTTAGTGTAGGCCTCCCTTTCCTGCCTTTGCTGTGTGTGTGTGATTGTAGGTAGGGCTTTAGTTAGCCATATTTGTTGTTGTGGAGGTTGAGATGTTGGACCCACAAAAGCCGACTTTCTCCAAATGCACAGAGTGTGGCCATAAGTTGTCCCCGGCTGATAGCCATGCTGTGTGTGTCGTGTGTTTAGGGGTTCCCCACCTTTCTTCAGGCAGCAAGATATGTGCAGCCTTTAATCCACGGGCCCTGCAGGACCAAGTTAATTTTGGCTGGGCTTCTCCTGGCAGAAACTATTCCTGCTTCTTCTTCTTCCTCTACGGCCACGGCTGTGTTTGTATCAGCTTCAGGTCCTCCTCCCCTGTCCAGGACTCACACTCCCATTTCTAAGCAGGGTGACAAAGAGGCCAGGAAGGAAAAACATAGGGAGAGAGACAGAGAAAAGAGAGAGAGAGAGACAGAGACAAAGATAGGGGTCGTAAGTGACCTGCGGATCCTTTGGATATTTTGGGTCCTCCTAGTAAAGTTGCTACCCCGGTCAAGACATCTTAGCCGTCTTCCCCTTGGCTCCTATCGTCTAGATTTCTCCAGAGCCGGAGGAGGAGGTTCGGCCTGCTTCGAGGTTGTCCACACATCGGCCCTCTCGCCCGGCGTTGTCAGCGTCCTCTAGATCTACAAGAAGCCTCTCGGAGGCTGACATGGACCGGATGATGAGAAGGTTTATACAGACTCAGTTGCAGATGGGAGTGTTGCTGGCTCCCCCTCCTGCCAGAGTGGGGAGTTCGGCTCCAATGTTTGCCCCGACAGCTCCTTCTCAGATCCATCCCTGGGTTTCTGAGTCCCTGGATCCAAGAAGCCCTGGAGTCAGGGGGTCGGTGCCGATGGTTCCACCAACTTCGACGCCGGCCATGCCCGCCACCAGAATGGACTTAACAGGAGAAGACAGTCTGGGAGTCCTGGCAATTACTGAAACTGGAACAACCAAGCAGTAAGCTTGAGGATGTCCAGATTCGGAGGAGGAACTCCGGAGGGATGACAAATGAGATCAGGAATGAGATCTAATATCCAAGGCGGAGCTACTAGATGAGACTGTAGGCAAGGAAACCAAACTTGATGAGGCCAGAATGGGGCTAACAGGATAATCCTGCTCCCCAACCGACTAGCTTTCTGCAAGAATTTTGTCATTAGAGGTAGCAGGGGATACGCATAGAGAAGACCAGGTGGCCAAGCATGGATAAAAGCGTTTCTGGGGGCTTCCCCCCCCGACGGGGATTCAGAGCGAAAAACTCGCTGCACTTCGCATTGGACGGCGATGCAAAGAGATCGCAGCAAGGCTGACCCCACTTGAGGAAGATCTGTTTCGCTACACAAGGGTTCAGAGACCACCTGTAGGGTAAAAGGATAGTCCTGCTCAGTTTGTCAGCCAAAATGTTGGACCGACCCGGAATGTGCGTTGCTATGAGAAAACGGTTGGTGGAGATTGTCCATTCCCACACTCTCATGGCCTTTCGACAAAGTGGGTAGGACCTGCTTCCTCCCTGTTTGTTGATATACCAGACCACTGACATGTTGTCTGACTAAATTGCAATCGTTCCCAGAGGAAGAGAAGCATGAAGGGCCTGCAATGCCAGAAGGACTACCCTCATCCCTAGAACATTGATATGCAGAACGGTCTCGTTTGGGAACCACGTGCCTTGGACAGTCCTGCCCGAACAGTTCCCCCCCTAGACAGGAGGCATCCATGGTCACCGTGTCTTGGGGCAGGGTCGCAATAAAGGGGGGCATCCTTCCTGAAGATCCCGAGATTGAAGCCACCAGATGAGGGAAGTCTTGCATACCTTGCTTAGAGGAATCGGGTAACTTAAGGGCTGGTATAACAGAGACCACTGAACTTGTAACGCCCATTGTAACACTCTCATGTATAGATGTGCACAAGTAACCAGATTTATAGCTGCTGCCATGGACCCTAAGTTCCTCAGAACTAGTTTTTCTGGGGGTGAAGATGTCTGAAGAATTGCCAATACATGGAGGGTCAGGTTCCGAAGTCTGTCTGGAGTCAAAAATACCTTGACCTGGAGAGAATCTATTCTTGCCCCTATGAAGTCCAGAATCTGAATGGGCTGAAGAGAGGACTTGGCAATGTTTATTGTGATACCCAGTAAATTTGACAGCTGAAGGAAAGAATTTCTGGCTTGAACAAGTTGATGCCTGGAGGGGGTGGTGAAGAACTAATCGTCCAGGTACGGAAAGACCTGAATGCCCTGAGGTCTCAGGTGGGCTGCTACAACTGTCATGACCTTGGTAAACACCCTGGGGGCTGTGGTGAGACCAAAGGGTAGGACCCTGAACTGGCAGTGATTGGCTCTTTGCTGAAAGTGGAGAAACCTCCTGGATTGCCTGTCCATCATAATGTGGTAGTACGCACCCTTGAGGTCTACAGCGCACATCCAGTCTTCCTCCTGCAAGAATGGGAGGATGGATTGTAAGGTGACCATCCAGAACTTCTCCTTGGCAACAGACAGGTTCAACGTGGATAGATTGAGAATCGGCCTCATGTCCCCCATCTTTTTTTTGGTATTGACTGATCTGGGGGGGGCCGGATGGATTGCTCTTTTATTTAGCAGCTTTTCTATTTCCAAAGCTGCCACCTCCCTTTTGAGCAGGTGGAAAATCTGGGAGGTGCTTTGGAGGTAAGGGACTGGTCAGAGAGGGAATGGAATAACCTCTGGATATTATCCAAAGCACTCAGTGGTCTGACGTTATAGACTCCCATTGAGCTAGCTGCTTCGAAAAACACCCCCCGACTGCATCCAGAGTGGAGCAGTTGGGCAATCCCTCAGGGCTGCTGTGCAGGTTCCCGTGACCCAAAATTCTTTGGTCTCCCTCTGGGCCGACGTCCACCTTGTCCCCCTCTACCTCTAGGGGAAAAGGAGTCTGGAGTGTCCCTGGAATGCTGAGATGTCCGGAACGACAACTTCTTTTGCTCTCGCTGATTCATGGAAAAGGACCTTTGCGGGTTAGAGAAGTGGATCCCAATGGCCGGCAGTGTCTTCCCATCCTTCTCACTCTGGACTAGCATATCTTGGACAGTCTTCCCGAACAGGGCCGAACCGTCAAAAAGGGCATTCACAAAAGACACCTTGAAAGGATCCAAAAATCGCAAAGCTGGAGCCAGGCGTGACACCTCATGGCAATGCCAGACCTGGCCGCCCTAGCGGCTCCCTCGGTGGCATGAGAGAGTAGGCGCATGGATGTGTTAGTCACTGACTTAAAAGTGGCCGTACATGCTGAGAATGAGCGTTTATCCTCGGCCAAAATGGACTCCGGGGGAGACTCAGCGTACTTTTTCACGAGGTTGTGCTGAAGTCTGAGCACGTGGGCCATATAGTTCAGCGCCCTTATGGCAAAGGTAGCTGAAGCATATGTCTGCTTTCCGAGTCGATCCATTGCCCTAGACTCCTTGTCTGGAGGATGGACCGAGGAACTCTCCTGAGCCAGTTCCTTTTTAGTGGCCACCGCCACCACCATGGCATCAAATGGAGAACCCTTACTCCATGCAGGCTTATCCATAGGAGGGCTCAAAATCTTGTCTGGCATTTTAGGTATAAGTTCTACAGTGTCCGGCTCCTTCCAAGCTCTGGTGGTAATGAGGTCCACCAGAGCATCAGCCGGGGGAGACACCCAAGAGGTAGATGGGCCTGCGTCGAAAGTCTCCAGGTATATCGACTCGTCTAAGGAAGGCTTTTGGGTGGACCAACCTCCCCTCAGACGGAGGATTTCCATTATGTCTACAAATGAGACATCCTCAGAGGCTGTCCCTGAAAGGATGGAATGACAGAAGACACACTCAGCAGCGAGGGAGCAGGGACGGACTCTGAGGAAAGAGTGAGGGGTCTCGATCCTCCTGAGAGAACCCTCTCCACAACGTCGAAGGCGAAAGAGGAACCGGCTTCTCTAAAACTAGAAGGATGAGTACCCATACCCCTTGGATCCGAAGAAGGGATCGGAGCTGAACCCGGAACAGATGGACCCAGAGGAATGGTATGTCCTGACCATAACGGAGCTGATGACATCACAGCTCTGAGAGCTTGGATCTGACATAGGATCCATAATGTGTTTTCACATCCGGACCTTAGGAGAGATTTTTTCTTCAAGGTGAAGGCAAATTGCAATAGTACTAATATTGTTTATTTGGCTGTATGTAACATATGCTCCACTTACTATGTGGGTAAAACCAATAGAAAGCTGATATATAGAATCAGAGAGCATTTATTGAAAATTAGAAATAAAGATAACACTAATGCATTGGCAAGGCATGTTAACAAGACTGATGCTAGTCATAGCTTCAGGTTCCAGGTAATAGAAATGGTATATGGTAATGAACGTGGTGGTGATATAGTTAACCAGACTGAGACAACAGAGAGTAGGTGGATATTGAAGCTTCGAGCAGATAAGGGGAAGGGGTTGAATGAAAAGTTACCCCTTAAACCCATATTGAAGTCCAGACCAATACATAGGTAAACCTGCTGTTTTGAGCTCCTGTATTGGACTATGTATTGCTTAGGACAATAACTTTATATTATGAACACAATATTGTATTTTATAGCAGGCCTGTCAGTATTGATTATACAGGGAATTTTGCCTTGATATATTTGTCTTTTACTGTAGTGCATATCAATGATGCTAACACAATGTCTTTTTATATATTTTTATATGTTTTTAAAGAAGGTGAACATTTGATATGTACTAATTATGATGTATTTTTTAGTTTTTATTTTCTATTTTGTGTTTATTTTTATATATGATTATTGAGTATAACTCTGTTTTTAGGCACTCTGAGTTTGATTTGCACACAGTGGAATGATGACATGTGAAAAGATTTGGGTGTGTCTGTGATTAAGTGGTATTTAAGCAGAGTTTAGTATAGTTGTTTTTTAGGTCTGAAGAAGTGGTGTGTCAACACCACGAAAGCGCTCACCAATAAATTCATTGTTTTTAATTATAGCCGTTGAGTAGTTCTTTGGATGTGCTTGTGGTGAATTCTACAATAATATGTACTGCTATTTCCATACAGGAACTTCATAAAGTAGCACCACAATCCTTCCAAGCAGTTGAATCTTGGCTAGCTAATTCCCAACTAATACTGAACCCCCCCAAAAAAACTAAACTCATGATCTTGCAGCCCACCAAATCTACCACACCCTCTACCTCTTTTAACATTATATCGTGAAATAACACCAGAATCTCCCCCTCACCTCACACCAAGCTTCTAGGAGTTGAAATTGATTGCAGCATGCGATTTGACATCCACATATCCCAAACAGTTAAAATATGTACATAAAAAACTTGGAACACTATATAGGAGCAAACACTACTTCACAAAGACCACTAAAACTACCATTGCCCAATCTCACCTGATATCTACCCTGCTCTCTGCATCTGCCATACTGACAAATCTAAGAAACTCTGAGTTGACTAAACTTGAATCCTGTTACAACAAAATTGCCAGATATGTTACAAACTCTCCATTTAGATCACATCACTGTATAGCACTCAACCAGCTCGACTGGCTGGAACTCCCCCAGCTCCTTCACTTTAACCAGTTAACTATGGCGCATAAATTCTACTATCAAACTGAGAAAACACCACCTTGCAAAAATTACTTCTTCTATACTCCAATGCCGAGCCGTACGCTCCACCAATAAACACCTCATTAAAATCAATGCAACCAGAAACCTAGATGGTGATTCCCTCTTCTCAAATTACATAGGCAAAATCTGGAATGATCTACCACAGGACATTATAACTATGACAACCCTGTCACAATTTAAAAAACTGCTAAAAACTCACTTCACCAGCAAGTGGTTATGTCCTTGCTGTACTCCTTACTGAAGCCCTTTTCTAACAATACTGCTAACTCTGAATCGTTAACACAAACTCCTCACTTACTAGAAGTCAACTACTTCTGATGACAAACATGTATAGACAACCACAGTAACCATGCGAATCGTACATAGCAATTGCATATTGTGTAAATATGCTATTGTTATCACCCTAGTTTCTAGTCTATGTCTACCTACACTGTGATCATTTTCTGAGTGTTAATACAAACTGCTAAAACTTCATGTTATATGTTCTGATGTTGGAACTGCTATAAGTGTATATTACTCTCTATACTTTAATTTTTTTGTTTGCTTAGTGAGTTTATCAGGTTCTGCTTATCTAAACTCTATTTGTATTCGTGTCACACACTGTTGTCAATTATAATTCAGTTTACGTAAACTGTTTGTACTGTGTGGAGCTTTTCTCCCTGGGCCTCTGTTGAAAAAGGACATGTGTCCAGTTGGACTTACCCGATAATCAAATGTAAAATAAATAATAAAATATATGTATGTATGTATATATGTATGTATATTACAACTCGGCTGTCTCATGCAGATGCCTGTGCTTGTTTTGTATAATAAGATTTACATGTTCCTAAAGCAAGAGATAATTAAGATAATTGAATGACATTAAAAGTGCTATATATGTATTTCAGCAAAGCCATTGCCTTGTTTATGTATTTTTTGACTTGTTTACTCCGACTAGCCATATTTTAAAGGGAGAACTAAGGTGGTATTTATACTGATAAGGGCTAACTTGTGGAAGTGTGGACATTTCCTTGCAGACAAACAGAAGCATGGCAGTATAGTGACAAAGAACGGAGAGGAGGTGATAAAAAAGATGAAGCAGAGATGGATGTGTGACTAATCTGTATAGAAACCGTTGACCAAACAGCATTTGTTGCAGCTTGATAAAACTGCTACTTCAAGTAACAGATATAATCAGCATTTGTGGACCAGTGTAGCTAAAGGAAAAAAAAAAAAAATATATATATATATATATATATATATATATACACACAGGGATCCCTATCACTTTATCAAAGTTCCAAAACTCTGAAGACCATGTGGCTGAGACCATACGTCCGAAGTTTTGGAACTTCAAAACAATAAGAAAACAAAAAAATTAAATAAAACAACTTACCTTTATGTTTTTGCAGGGGGGCAAGCCCCCTGCACCCCCCCACACTCCCTGCTACTTAAATATACCAACTCCAAGATTGCACTACAGCGAGGAAATCGTCAAATTCCCAAGTTCCGCACTATACGCCGATCTCAATGGAAAGTGTTCAAAGTTCCAAAACTTCGGGCATATGGTCTTCGGAGTTTTGGAACTTCGATAAAGTGATAGGGATCCATTCACAGACACACACACACACACACACACACACACACACACACACACACACACATTGCCTCACAGCAATAGGTTCTCCTGTTCGATTCACGGTTGGAGTGCCTTCTGTGTGGAGTCTGCATGTCTTCCCCGTGGTTGAGTGGCCTCCGAAAGACATGCATGAATGGGCGTGCCTTCGCTGAAGGTTGGGCGTCGGGTTGGCAACTCGGCACCATAAAAAAAATCTACTGCCAATCATTAGCGGACCGGAGTTCCGCTGTGGCGACCCCTAACTTTTCGAAAATTGGTGACTGGCAAATGTATATGCAAACACAAACCCCTCTTTAAGGAAACAACTTTGGGAGCAATTAACACCTTGGCCAGACAGCACCTACATAATTATTTGGGATGGGGATTTTAATTCTGCTGTTTAGACAGATGAAAGAAAAAGAGAAGCAGGTGAAACGATTCAGATATTTGAACTTCTAAGAAACTACTGGAATTTTGTAATTTATTGTCATGTGGTCCTAAAGGATTTACTTGTTTAAGGGTGATTTGAAAAGTAGGATTGATTTTTATTAAAGTGGTGTGAACAGAAGGGTGAGTTAGTGTATAATGGATTTTCAGATCACAGAGTTGTAATTATGAGCAGATCACAGGGTTGTTATTATGAGTATTCAAACATAAGATAATTTGAATGTTTTGAGAGAGGTACTTTTAAAATGAGTCCAGAGTACGTTGCACAAAAGAGGTTAAACTTTAGGTAGATTATGGAAAGACCATTTGCATTTTTGCTGTGCCTGTCCATCATCAGTTGAGTGGTTGTGGCTTAGGAAGAAATGTATGTGGGGCATTAACTGACACAGAATAAAAATGAGAGAAGGCAGTGGAAGGTGGCATTGAGTTAATACAAAAAATATAATTCTTTGAGAACTGTGCAGAATTCTTTAGTAGCAAAACAGTTATTTTACATTGTTGTAATTGGATTTCAAACTGCAGGACAGAAGGATGATTTTCTTCCTTTTGAAGAGACAGGGTATGAAAATGGAGAGCCTTTTTCACTGAAATTGGTAAATGTGAATTTAAGTGAATATTGTTAAATAAGTTTGCTGAGATATCAGGGAATGTTTCTGAGGTATTGATAAGCAGACGTTTTTATAAAAGAGACTAGCGAGAAATGAATAAAAATCGTTTATTTTATTTTACTTTACATTTTTTTACCTGGTAATGTCTGACTGGGCCAGGAGCCCGTTTTCAGCTGAAACCTGGGGGAAAAAGCTCCAGAAAAAAATTTTAAAACAGTATTAATAACAGTAGATAAAAGTAATAGTACATGTTACAAAAATAAATGAAATACAAAAGCAGTGGAGATTACAGCATACAGTACAGTTACAGCAAATATAGTACAGTGAGTTACATGGAGAAATGGTTGCACTACAAATATATTTATATGTTACTTGTTTGTTTATGGAGTTGAAATTGGCTGTAAAAGAAGTGAAATGAATATTATGGGTCTGTAGCAGTGAAGCTGCAACATATATCAGTTACTGTATTGAAAGAATGTTTTTTAAAAGTATTAAAAAAGAAATCAAGCTTAATGAGACAGCTATTTTGAAATTATTTTGGAAGGGAAGTGATAAAACTAAATTAGAGGACTGAAGGCCTATACCATTGTTAATCTATGACTATGAAGTAATATAAGTAATGTTACAGAAAAAATAAAAAATTATATGAAGAAGTTTATTTGGTGGTGTATTCAAGACTTAGTTGGAAAAAGTGAACTTTATAATATTTTATGGATTGTCATAGAGTTTTTTTGTTAGTGGGATCCAGGTAAAACAGGTGGTTTCTGGTATACTGATATGGAAAAGGCTTAAATCAATATACCACTTGTTAAAAAATGTAATAGGCTTAAGTATAAGCCCCAGAGTTTATTATTGTGTATATTTTTTGCATAAAATAGCTAAAGTCAAACCAATGGTGAATGGATTTCTAGGGAGGGAAGTAGAGGTGTTTGATAAGGATGAATTCAGTATTATTTGGTTTATATATTTTTATGACATTACTGAATATTGGAGAGCTGATGATTTTTCTGATGCAAGAAGATTTCCAGCCATTTTATGTTATGCATATGATTTGCTACTGTATGCAGAGAATATTACTCATTTTACTGTATTAATAACTGATTTGCAAAGACACTTAGGCATGTTTGGGTTAAACGGTTTCACGTAAAGCACAGGTTTTGGTTTTGAGAAGCAGTTTACGGGTATTTGCTTTAGGAAGCAAGGTTTTGAAACTTTAGGTATTAATTTTAGAGGACGCTTGGTAATACAGAATCAGTGGGAGTGAGTATTAAAAAAAGAAGACTAACTGAATGCAAGTGTGAAAGGACAGTAGATGCTCTTTATACTTCTTTTTTATTGAAGATGTAAACTTTAGGCCATGGTAGTTTACTGGGTGAATTCATTATGTGCTCTGAAAAGCTGGAGGCTAGTTTGATAGGAATTGTTTTCTGTAATCTTTGGGGAAGATTGTTTGAACCCCATAAAAAGAGAGTGTTTTACCAGAATAGAATTGAATAGTTTAATACGGTACATTCAGGTGTGTTTTATTTTTCTTTTTATTTGCAATAATGTGTGTCACAGTTTGGTACATTCTATGGAGACTTACTGGAATGGTGGAAAATTAGAGATGAATTTTAAATTAGTACCTTCAGAAATGGAGTGGAATTCAATATGGAAGAATATAAACAATGAAAATTGACTTCAAATGTAATTACATTAGATAAATAAGAGCACGTTTCTCATATTCTGATTTTTTTTTCTTTGAACCAGGAAGAGAAACATTAACATAGCCTCTTTAGAAAGGTATAGGTACAGAAATGTAAGTTTTTAAAAATATTTTATTTGGCATTATGGTCATCAACAATTGGCAATAAAACGGCAAATTAAGTTCATATGTTCATAGTTATATACTAGACTAATGACAACCAGGGCCTTTATAAACCTAACTGTGCTGTCCAACCCAGTAGTGTCCCTATGTATCATGGGCATTTATTAGGAGGGTGTTCGTCAGATAGTTAGGAAGTTTTTGATTTTATGTGGGGGAGGGTATGTGAGTTTGGGCATTACTGTCTGCCTCTGTCTAACAGAGACATGGAGGTCAGACCCGGCGTGAATTTCTGATTTCCCATCCATTAGCCAAGGTTACACTTACAGGGTTAGGGATAAAGGATTGGGAGCCTGTTCCAAAGCATGAGGATCTTTGAGACATACATCTGTCTTGCCAACATGTCTTATTTATGTCACAACCAAAATTTACATCCTTAGATCTAATGGTTCTGATGCTGTTCATTTTGTTACTATGCTAAAGGTTCATCAAAGTTGGATCAGAATATGCCTTCTAGGCCAGGCATAGATTGCCTCTTGGTAACCTGTAGGAGACAGAATATAGAGATATGGTTTTAAGGCAGTTCATATAGGACAATGTGTTTATACCCTTGATTCTCCTAGTAAAGAAACTTTGTGGGCATTCCGATTGTTACATATGCCTGGTCAGCTACTTGCCAAAGGGGGGCATTATACTCAAGGATAGGTGTGATAAGGGCTGAATAATGTGGTGCTATGACTTCCTTGGACCTAGATGTAATGCTTTTACTTGTAAGTTGAGTGAGACAGAATGATTTTCTTATAACTTTGGCCACATGATGGTAAAAAGCCAGTTTACTGTCTACATATGTTTCCAGATCCTTGACTACTGGATCAATTCTTATTGGTGTCTTATCGATGGAGTAATTAGCCTGGGTGGCGGTTTTCCCAAAAGGCACTATAATGCATTCCTTGGCATTGAGTTTTAGTCAATGACTTTGGCACCAGTTATTTCTCTGTGTTAGACCCTCTTGCAAGATGTTTGTATCATGAGAGGAATCTATGATAGTTCCCAATCTGTAGTCATCTGCGAATTTGGTTAACCAAATGTCCTTGACATTAGCCTTTCTCACTGAGAAGTAGATGCCAAATAAGAGTGGTCCACCAAGGAGCCATGAGGTACCCCACTAGTGACTGATCTCTTAGTGGAGGTGGTATCACCACTCCTGACTTCCTGGATCCCGTCTTTGTGCCAGCTGGCATTCCAGTGAGTTATATAGGGGTTTATGCCCAATTTGGTGAGTTTGTCAACTATACCTGAGTGGGGTGTTGTATTGAATGCCATAGCCAGGTCCAGGTAGGTGGTATGCACCTGTTTTCCTTTCATCCATTGCCTTGGTGACCTTCTTAAAGAAGTTCATCAGGTTACTAGGCATAATCTTCCCCTGACAGAGCCAAACTGGGTTGGGTCCAGTGTTTGAAGTTTGCCTTTGCCTTTGTTGAACATTTCCATGATGAATCATTCCATGACTTTGCATATTAGACTAATAAGTCTGTAGTTTCTGGGGTCAGTTGATGGGCCACCCTTGTGAACAGGGATAACCATTGAAGTCCTCCATTCTCTTGATACAATGCCTGTTTTTAAGCTATAGTTGAAAGTGACTCAAGTGGCCCTTATAGGTCATGACCTGATGTTGTCTTTTTCATCCGTTCCTCAAGCATTGGGATTTGGTTCCAACTTTGGCCATTTTCATACTTAGGAACTATAGCTCAAGCTTCTCTCCTTACCCATAATCCCCTCCAAACCCTGTATTACCTAAGATCTCGTTTGCCACTCTCAGCATTTGGACATGGTTGAAGTAGCTCAAACGTTGACAGTTAAGTATGTTATTGTTACTGACTTTGTAGTTCTACTATATTTCACTTGGAGTCTTTTGACTCTTTACTTGTCTTTTTCCTCCCCTACTAATTAAAAAAAAAACTATATTGGTATATTGTTATGTATTTAGGACTCGCACCTTCCCCTTTTCTCTACTAGAAGTCTAGTATTTCTCTTACTATTGTTGGTATTCTTCTCCCTTTAGCTCCTTAAATGGGATATTCCTTATTACTATTCCTGGTATTTGCCTTTTGTTGCGGTTTCCACTTGTTGTTTTTTCCTCCAAACATATTGGACAAGCCTGCTGGATTTAAGAAGTGTATTTCCTACGGCCATAAAATCCTTTATGCTGATGCTCATTCTGAGTTTGTGTATTGTTTAGGGGCTGGTCATCTCATTGTCTCATTGTCGAATATGATATTTGCTCAGGTAGAACCCAGGAATAAGCTGGTGTTAAAATAGGAGGTTAGTAGGCTAATTGCCCTAGGGCCTTAACAAGCCTAGCCATGTAATACCCTTGTGTCCTAGTTGACCATGGTTAGATGGTCGTTGTTAGCAGAGCAAATCAATGATTAGCAACGACTGCCCCTGTCCATGAGGAACATAGGTGCTACCCCTTGGATGAATTTGCAGTCTCCCATCCAGTTGTCAAGGTTGCGCTTAAATAGGGTCATTGAGCAGCTCTGCTTCATGTGAAGTGGGAATTTGTTCCAAAGGAGCATCAGTCTCTGGGAGACATATCTGTCTCTCCAACATGTTCTGTTTATGTCGCAGGCTAGGTTGGGATCCCTGGAGCAAGTGACTCTTCTCCCATTTGATTTGCCGACATGCAGCATTTCCATTAGGGCAGGGTTAGAGATCGCTCTTTAGACCAGGCACAGGTCGCCTTTCAGCAGCCTCTAGGATACAGAGGACAGAGAGAGGCCTTCAGCCTTTCAGCCTTTCCGTGTAGGTCGTGTTTTTGAGGCCCTCAATTTTCTTGGTTATAAACCTCTGTGATCTTTGCAGCTGTTGCAGGTGTCTGGTGAGGTACATGCAAAAGGAAGCATTGTACTCAATTAGTGGTCTAATGAGGGTTGAGTATAGAGGAGTTATAACATCCTTAGTCTTGAATGCAATGCCCATATTTATCAGATGCACCACATGGAATACTTTCCTTACCACAGTGGAGACATGGTGATCAAAGTTTAAATTGCTGTCAGCCTGTGTTGCCAAGTCTCTCACCACTGTGTTTGAACGTAGGGGCATGCTGTCTATAATGTAATTTGCAGGAGCCACTTCTTTGCCAAAAGGGAGAATGATGCACTTTTTTGCATTTAGTTTTAGACCATGACTCAGGCACCAATCATTAGCCTGCATTAGCCCCTTTTTTAATTTGTTAACATCATGGGGGGACTCAATTATTGCACCTAGTTTGCAGTCATCTGTGAACTTGGTAAGCCACAAGCCATCTACTTTTGCCTGGACATCCGAGAAGTAGATTCCAAATAGTAGAGGGCCCAGCACAGATCCTTGTGGTACACCACTGGTAACTGGTCTACTGGTGAAGGTGGAATCCCCAGCTTTAACAGTATGTGTTCTGTTGGTGAGCCAGTTTGTTGTCCGTCTAGTGACGCATGGGTTAATCCCCAGCTGGGAGAATTTCTCAATGATACCTGAGTTTGGGGTTATGTTGAAGACCTTGGCTAAGTCAACATAGGTGGTATGTACTGCTGTGCCCTCATCTTGGGCTTTGGTAACATTCTCAAAGCAGTCCTCCAGGTTTAATAGGCAAGACCTGCCTTTAACGAAGCCAAACTGAGTTGGGAGGTTGCATATCCTTGTTAATAAGGTTGCACTCTCTTAATTTCTCCATATCTTTTGGGTTTCTAGGAATGGACCCCATTCCTAAGTCAAGGTATAATTAAAGTTCATGAAATTAGTATTGTTTAAATCTTTGATGTTAACCAGAAGTGCTCTTCGCAGCACCTGCAATGTGCCCAGTAATGACTCCTCCTACAATTCATATGGAGTTTCTAAGTACAATTGTAAATTCTTTTTTATAAGATCTGTTGCTGCTACTAATACTGGAACTGTCTGGATATCTTTCTTCCACATTGCCTTTGTTTCTCCCTGCAAATCCTGGTACTTTATGACTTTGGGTCTCTATGTATGTAAGACACTGAACTCACTAGGTGTAGCAATTTCAATAATCAATACTACTTTTGTCTTCTTTTTGTGGACTTCTCTATCTGGTTGTTTTGCAGCTATTTTTTGAACTGTTAGTAGTGGATGACCCCATGTGATTTAAACTTCATCATTTTCTATGATGCTTTGTGGCACATGTTTCAAGTGTTTTCAGCTACTTCAGTATTATAATGTTTGCTGAACCTCCAGTGCAACAATCTTGCTACATTATTATGCCTTTTAGAATACAGTCCTTCTGCCATTAGTATATTACAACCAGCAAGAAGATGTGCAACTGTTTCCAATTCTGTTTTACAAAACCTACATTTGTCGGGTTCTCCCACATATTCAATGGACTTTGTAAACTATCGTGTACATAGTCCATTATCTTGAGCCGCCAATATTAACCTTTCATCTTTTGGCTTAAATTTACCTCTCCTTAACCATTCCTGCATTTGTTCCTGATCAGCATGAGGTTGTTCCAAGATTTTCCTATACTTCCAACTATATTTATTTATTTTCCACATTTCTTGCCTTCTCATCTCATCCTTCACCATATATGCTTTTTGTTTTTTTGGCGCATTCAGTTGATACCTGATTTTTATCTACTTCTGGTTTGATTTCCATTCCTGCTTGATGCCTATATACTTCTGCTAGACTAAGCAAAGAAGTCATGTTAGATTTGTTCTCCTCATGTTTCAAAACTTTCACTACATTTGGGTCTTGTGAGGTCAGCAGATATGTATGCAGTCCCACTGTCGCAGATCTATACATGTAATCAGTTTCGAGGAGGCCCATATCTACTTCAGAATGGGGAATATGTAGCCTTGATATGCACAGATTTTTATAAATCATTTGATAAGCATGAAGCATCCTTCTTGTTTTCCTGTCCAAACTATCCAACACCTTTTGGGACCAGTCATTCATTCCAAAACTGTAAGTTAGGACAGGAAGAGCAAATTGGTTTATAGCTCGGACTTTGTTCCTAGATGTCAATACTGTTTTTAGAATTAATTTAAGCCTTCTAAAATATTCCTTACTGAGTTTTATTTGCATTTATTCATGTTTTATTGTTGATCTTTCATCAATTCCCAGATCCATGAAGATTCTTTCCCTGGTCTTGCAGATAAGGCTGGTTAGGCTTATGGGTCTATAACTCCCAAGGTCTGTTGATGAACCCAGTTTGTGTAAGGGGATTAATGTTGCTTTTCTCTACTCACTGGAACAAAGCCAATGCTTAGGCTATGGCTGAAGAGATTGCCAAGTGGTTCTGCTATGTCTTGTTGTAAATTGTTTAGTAAGCAGACTGAGATGTTATCTGGTCCCATAGAGGTTGTGTTTTTGTCCTTGGAGAGGGTGGATATTACTTGCTCTTTGGAGATGCTAGGTAGTGGACTGGTGACAGGGATGCTGTGGGGTGTGTTTGGTGGGGACTGGGGTTTGCTTCCTTATCCTCAGCATCTGTGTTTGGAGCTTTCCCTTCCACCAAGAAACTCATGAATAAGCCTAAAGGGGATAAAGTAGAAAAGACCATAGAAAAATCATAGGAATCAAAGAAGTGTTTCCCTGACTGCTCTCCTCACTCAGCTCTGGCTTCGGCTCCATCTTCAAAAATTCAGAAAACCCCTAATCCAATAGCATCCTCAGATCTAGCTCACTCTTCTGTTAAGTCTCCTTCTCAAAGGATTAATTTTCCCTAGACCCAGTATGTTCAAGATTAAATTCTTCATTCCTTCAGGACTTACCCCACAGGGCTTCAAGATCTCTGTCAACCTCTTCATCCTTCAGGTCTGTTAGGAACCTGTCTGAAGTGGACCTGGACAGAATGATGGTTAAATTCCTCAGGTTCTAAATTCATTTGTGAGTTCTTCTGTTTCTGTTTCCCATTGGACCCATGAGTTTTGATCATCCCAGACCCCAATTCCTAGGGTCTATATTAGATCACCAAACGCTTAAAAAAGCGAACAGTGATTAATCGACCCTATGTAAGTGAAAGCTTAAAATATCGAAGCAACAGAAACCCGAATTTTTTCCTAGGGAAAGAATTTGATTGTCCGTTTCTGTTGCTTCGGTATTTTCAGTACTGTGGTGGAAAGTTACGGGTTGGGTTCAGGTAAGTGTGCGATTGTGTGGATGTGAGTATTAGGGCGGGTTAGGTGAGTTAGGGTTAGGGCGTGGGTTAGGTATGTGTGCAGTTGTGTGGACATGAGGGTTAGGGCAAGTTAGGTGAGTAGGGTTAGGTAGCGGGTGAGGTGAGTGTGCGATAGTGACGGATCTTAGGGTCAGGGTTTGGGTTAGCTAAGTGGATAGTTAGTGGTGTGTGTATAGTTTAGTGTAGGGTTAGGTGTCAGATTTTAGGTGTATGTGTGTGGATTGCTGTTTGTTTGGTGTGCTTGTGTTGTGTGTATGTGTTTTGGAACAGTGATTTTTTTTCCCTAGGAAAAAAATCGCTGTTCTGACAGTTTGAGATTGTAAGCTTTCACTTACATGGGGTCGATTAATCACCGTTTGCTTTTTTAAGTGTTCGGTGATCTAATATAGACCCTATTCCTACTCCAATCCACCCCTTGGCTTTGGAAGCATTGGATCTGAGACTTCCAGGATTGTCTGTGTCGGTTCAATAGGTTTGATCATCTTCGGCTCTGGCATCTTCTTTTATCTAGCCGGTGCCGAATCTGTCAGAGCCAGAGGAATCTCAGAGCTGTAGCTTTAGAGCTGGATTTTGAGGCAGGGGCTCAACTCCGAGACTCTCTGAGCTGTCTTTGCTCTTTGGGTCTTCAGCATTAGATAGCCCGGCCCTGACTTCTGCTTTGTGACAAGGTCCGGGGAATCCTCTGGGCTGTACTAGTCAAATGTTTTTGGCTTCTACTGGTGTAGTTTTGGGATTTCCTTTGGTTTCTGCCTTCGAGGCAGTGGATAGATTTTTCTGTACATCAGGAAATAGGATACCCTTGCCCCCTATGGGTCCTCTCCCTCTGCAACTGTATGCCATGGGTCCTGAGTCTGCTCATTCTGTTCCATCAGGACATCCAGACAGTTCTAGTATTGAGGCAGTCCTCATCCAGGACTTCCTGAAAACTTCTGAGCCTTCTATGGATTATACCCGTGTGGAAGTTCCCTGGAAGCACAAATTCAAGAGGAGGCACACTGACTCCTCAAGGAAAGTCACTAACTGAAAATACAGCTTCAGTGAAGAGGAGGGTTCCCCCAATTCACCCCCTTGAGGATGTCTCATTTGGGGAGATTCTTGAGCTTCTGAGACAGAAAGGTGGTTGGTCTTCAGAAGCCCTTTCTCAGGAGAAGTCAGTAGTTCACATGGATTTCAAAACCAACTCAACTAGTTCTTGGTTGGTCTCCTAGCAGATGAAATGGTGGATCTGATTTCCTGTCAGGTATAAATGCAAAATATAATCTTCTGACTCTCCACGTTTTAAAATAAAACAGAATGATTTATTGGAAAAATAAAGTGGCGCTTTTAGTATCTCCTGATACGCTTCTTCAGACAATATACAACTTAGTGAAACCAGTACTTATATAGCAAGAAGTAATTCATCATTCAATTAATTAATTAATCAATTGTACAATTATACATTTAAGCTTCATTTGAAATTTAAAGAAATATTAAAACACATAACAAAAACACATTCAAAATAAGATTTAGACACTCTAGTGAACTTGAAGCATATATATATTTTCATAGTATGCTTATGATGAACAATTAGTGTTTATATTTCACTGATAAATTTCAAAAAACAGGCGATATACAAAGATGAAAACACAGTAAAATACTGAACCTTCAAAATGAACTGCACTTAATGTAGACTCAAACCTCTATATACCATATTAAGGATGATCATATAATGGGTAGTCCTATAAACCTAAACTCAATAAATACCATAGATAAAATTCTAAATATTTATATATATATATATATATATATATATATATATATATATATAAAATAAATGCAAATATTGAAAAAATATATATAAATATTAAATATTAATAAAAATATTAATAAATATAAATAAATAAATATATGAGTTTAAAACTTGTGTTTAAAATACTATATCTGATAAATAGATAAAAACCAAATGGACTAATATTATAAAAAATAAACATAACATAACTATCTGCGTGTGTTAAGAAAAGACCTTATGCTAACATAATTGTTTAAACCTGGAAAACAGTGACCTTTAAGCCTAAAAATCCATTTCAATTCATTTAATTCTATTGAATTCATATAATCACCACCTCTATCATTTTCTTTCACTATTTGTAGTATCCTAAACGCGAAAGAATGTGATGGGTTAGACATAATGTGCTTTGCAAGAGCATTTAGTTCATTTTTATTTTTAATGTCGTACTGGTGATTATAAATCCTATTCTTCAATTTTCTTTTAGTAAGGCCTACATAAAATGCAGGACAATGTTCACAAGTAGCTAGATATACTAGGCCTGAGGTATCACAAGTAGCTCTAAATCTTGGTTTAAACACATAAGGAAATTCTGGATGTACAAATTCTTGTGTTTTAGTAATATATTTACAATAGTTGCAATGTTGACAAGGGTAGGTGCCCAAAGGATAACTTAGATTGGATTGAATATTACTGTTAAAATCAGTTCTATCACATAATATGCTCTTCAAATTTTTATTATTCCTATATGTTATACAAGGGGTTTTACCTACCAACTTTAATGTGGAGTCATCTATCAATAGAGTCTTCCAATTATTAATCAATATTTTCTTGATATTCTGGAAGTCATTAGAATAAGTTGTTACAAAAGCTATCCTCTCATGATTATTGTCGACACCTTTTCTAAAGGAACCTATTAAAGGACTTCTATACTTTGAGTCAATAACTGCTGTATTGCCTATATGTAAAACAGTATTCATAACATTCAGTACTAATTTCTGTTCATAGCCTCTATCTAAGAACATTTTCATCATATTCTCAGCCTCTTTTAATAATTCACTTTTATCAGTGCAGATTCTCTTCAATCTAATGAATTGACTCTTTATAATTCCCTTGAAAATGTGTCGTGGATGCATACAATCGTATTCCAAGATTGTATTTCTCCAACATTTTTTCCTGTATAATGTTGAAAATAACTTCCCATTTCTAATGTCTAAACTGACATCAAGGAAATTCACAGATGTATGTGATGCTTCAACAGTAAATTTCAAAAAATGACTTGTAGTTTCTAAGTAATTTTTAAATAACATAAATTCTTCAAGGGAACCATCCCATACAATTAAAATATCGTCAACAAAACGTCTATACACTAAAATCTTAGAAAATGAGTTATGCTGAAACACATATTCTGTTTCCCAATGATGCATGAATAAATTGGCATATGTGTTTGCACAGGGGGTACCCATAGCCACACCTGAGGTCTGTAGGTATAGGTTCCCCCTGAATGCAAACACATTGTTTTCAAGGACCAATTCTAATAAATGGCAGATCAAAATTGCCTTATTTCTATCAATAGAAGGAACGTGCTGCAACACTTCTCTCACAGCCTGGATTCCATCATCATTGGGAATTGAGGTAAAAAGGCTTTGTACATCCATAGTAATTAACAAATGTTTATCTTTTATAAACCTAAAATCAAGTGATTGTAAATAGTCCAGAAGTTGGTATGTATCTTTAAGAATGGTAGGAATGGTTTCAATTAAGGGCCTCAAAGTATTCTCTAGATATATAGATATATTTTCAGTCATCCATTTAGCACCAGATACAATTGGTGGGCGATAGGTGGTGGCATAATACCCTTATGTATCTTGGGTAACCCTTTAATAATAGGAACTACTGGTGTATAATTAGAGAAAAATTCATACAAATTCTTAGAAATCTGAAAACACATCAATAAATCATAAAGATCATCCTTAATAAACTTAATTATGTTATCTAATTTTATTTGATTAATTAGTGAATATGTATTGTCATCATTTAGCATTGCTTGCATTAGAGCATCATATTCAAAGGTGTCAAACAAAGCTATACCCCCCCCTTGTCTACTGGTCTAAAAGTTAAAGTAAAATCATTACTAAGACTATATAATGAATTCATACTGTCACTTGACATATTAAAAAAAGCACATTTCTTTTTCTTACTATAAAAATAGTGATAAAAGTCTGATTCACAAAGCTTAACAAATAAATCAACATGATGTGGCATAGGTGGAACAAACGAACTTTTCTTTTTATAAACCGGAAAAATTACTGCTTTATCTTTTGCTAATTTTGAATCTTGTGAAAAATACAACTTTAATGCTATAGAACGAGCAAATAAACGTAAGTCAATCAATACATCAGATAGTTTGCTCCCTTGCGATGGTACAAACGACAAACCTCTATTCAATAAATTAATGTCATTGTTATTCAGCTCATACCTAGACATGTTGAAATAAAGCGGTGCTACTATTTCTGTCTTCTTCGTTGATATGTGCTTGCTTCGCCCGAATATTTCCTTTTTCTGTTTTCCCAGCTGTTCTGTCTTTCTCTCGTGAACGACTGTTTCCTGATCGGTAATGGTAAAAAAGCTACATTATCTTGTGGCTGGTGCTTACTTATAGCTCCTAAAGATCTTTGCAAAGGTATAGCAGCTTTATTTGCTTCTTGGTTAGGAAGCGGAGTGGAAACTAAAGAAGTACTGTTAGGTAACGCAAATGTCTCTGGAGGTGTAGTAAAAGTTTCAGGTGAAACATCATTTTGAATGACTGATGACGAATCCAACGCAGTTAAGCCAATGGGAGCTGACGCTATCAGTGTATTGTCTAGTGGCGCTGAATTTTGAGCGTGATTTTCCTTTCGTTGATAAGTCTCCGTTCTCCTGGGCCAAACAAAGACCCCTCCTGTCGAGAAGTCTCTGAAGTCATGCTAGAGTTTCTTAGATTTAGTTTGTTGCAGTTTTGTGGCATAAGCATTAACTTGACAATATACACTTTCCAGCCTTCTGAGACAAAAATCAGCTGAAAATTTGTCTCTTATTTCAGTATTTAAATCAGTGACTTTTGACAACAATTCTTTTTCTAAAGGATTGAAATAGTCAATTAATAGTTGTATATATTTGTAGCTGGCTTCTATATTTATATCTTGCCATTTTTTAAGCAGTATTGGATAGGTATCGCCGTATGAAGGCATACAAAGAATGCGCATTCCCCGTGGTATAAGTTTGTAGTGTAGGCACGCTTCCAAGTTTGTTGTCCGTCTAGTGACGCATGGGTTAATCCCCAGCTGGGAGAATTTCTCAATGATACCTGAGTTTGGGATTATGTTGAAGACCTTGGCTAAGTCAACATAGGTGGTATGTACTGCTGTGCCCTCATCTTGGGCTTTGGTAACATTCTCAAAGCAGTCCTCCAGGTTTAATAGGCAAGACCTGCCTTTAACGAAGCTAAACTGAGTTGGGAGGTTGCATATCCTTGTTAATAAAGTTGCACTCTCTTAATTTCTCCATATCTTTTGGGTTTCTAGGAATGGACCCCATTCCTAAGTCAAGGTATAATTAAAGTTCATGAAATTAGTATTGTTTAAATCTTTGATGTTAACCAGAAGTGCTCTTCGCAGCACCTGCAATGTGCCCAGTAATGACTCCTTCTGCAATTCATATGGAGTTTCTAAGTACAATTGTAAATTCTTTTTTATAAGATCTGTTGCTGCTACTAATACTGGAACTGTCTGGATATCTTTCTTCCACATTGCCTTTGTTTCTCCCTGCAAATCCTGGTACTTTATGACTTTGGGTCTCTATGTATGTAAGACACTGAACTCACTAGGTGTAGCAATTTCAATAATCAATACTACTTTTGTCTTCTTTTCGTGGACTTCTCTATCTGGTTGTTTTGCAGCTATTTTTTGAACTGTTAGTAGTGGATGACCCCATGTGATATAAACTTCATCATTTTCTATGATGCTTTGTGGCACATGTTTCAAGTGTTTTCAGCTACTTCAGTATTATAATGTTTGCTGAACCTCCAGTGCAACAATCTTGCTACATTATTATGCCTTTTAGAATACAGTCCTTCTGCCATTAGTATATTACAACCAGCAAGAAGATGTGCAACTGTTTCCAATTCTGTTTTACAAAACCTACATTTGTCGGGTTCTGCCACATATTCAATGGACTTTGTAAACTATCGTGTACATAGTCCATTATCTTGAGCCGCCAATATTAACCTTTCATCTTTTGGCTTAAATTTACCTCTCCTTAACCATTCCTGCATTTGTTCCTGATCAGCATGAGGTTGTTCCAAGATTTTCCTATACTTCCAACTATATTTATTTATTTTCCACATTTCTTGCCTTCTCATCTCATCCTTCACCATATATGCTTTTTGTTTTTTTGGCATTCAGTTGATACCTGATTTTTATCTACTTCTGGTTTGATTTCCATTCCTGCTTGATGCCTATATACTTCTGCTAGACTAAGCAAAGAAGTCATCTTAGATTTGTTCTCCTCATGTTTCAAAACTTTCACTACATTTGGGTCTTGTGAGGTCAGCAGATATGTATGCAGTCCCACTGTCGCAGATCTATACATGTAATCAGTTTCGAGGAGGCCCATATCTACTTCAGAATGGGGAATATGTAGCCTTGATATGCACAGATTTTTATAAATCATTTGATAAGCATGAAGCATCCTTCTTGTTTTCCTGTCCAAACTATCCAACACCTTTTGGGACCAGTCATTCATTCCAAAACTGTAAGTTAGGACAGGAAGAGTAAATTGGTTTATAGCTCGGACTTTGTTCCTAGATGTCAATACTGTTTTTAGAATTAATTTAAGCCTTCTAAAATATTCCTTACTGAGTTTTATTTGCATTTATTCATGTTTTATTGTTGATCTTTCATCAATTCCCAGATCCATGAAGATTCTTTCCCTGGTCTTGCAGATAAGGCTGGTTAGGCTTATGGGTCTATAACTCCCAAGGTCTGTTGATGAACCCAGTTTGTGTAAGGGGATTACTGTTGCTTTTCTCCACTCACTGGAACAAAGCCAATGCTTAGGCTATGGCTGAAGAGATTGCCAAGTGGTTCTGCTATGTCTTGTTGTAAATTGTTTAGTAAGCAGACTGAGATGTTATCTGGTCCCATAGAGGTTGTGTTTTTGTCCTTGGAGAGGGTGGATATTACTTGCTCTTTGGAGATGCTAGGTAGTGGACTGGTGACAGGGATGCTTTGGGGTGTGTTTGGTGGGGACTGGGGTTTGCTTCCTTATCCTCAGCATCTGTGTTTGGAGCTTTCCCTTCCACCAAGAAACTCATGAATAAGCCTAAAGGGGATAAAGTAGAAAAGACCATAGAAAAATCATAGGAATCAAAGAAGTGTTTCCCTGACTGCTCTCCTCACTCAGCTCTGGCTTCGGCTCCATCTTCAAAAATTCAGAAAACCCCTAATCCAATAGCATCCTCAGATCTAGCTCACTCTTCTGTTAAGTCTCCTTCTCAAAGGATTAATTTTCCCTAGACCCAGTATGTTCAAGATTAAATTCTTCATTCCTTCAGGACTTACCCCACAGGGCTTCAAGATCTCTGTCAACCTCTTCATCCTTCAGGTCTGTTAGGAACCTGTCTGAAGTGGACCTGGACAGAATGATGGTTAAATTCCTCAGGTTCCAAATTCATTTGTGAGTTCTTCTGTTTCTGTTTCCCATTGGACCCATGAGTTTTGATCATCCCAGACCCCAATTCCTAGGGTCTATATTAGATCACCAAACGCTTAAAAAAGCGAACAGTGATTAATCAACCCTATGTAAGTGAAAGCTTAAAATATCGAAGCAACAGAAACCCGAATTTTTTCCTAGGGAAAGAATTTGATTGTCCGTTTCTGTTGCTTCGGTATTTTCAGTACTGTGGTGGAAAGTTACGGGTTGGGTTCAGGTAAGTGTGCAATTGTGTGGATGTGAGTATTAGGGCGGGTTAGGTGAGTTAGGGTTAGGGCGCGGGTTAGGTATGTGTGCAGTTGTGTGGACATGAGGGTTAGGGCAAGTTAGGTGAGTAGGGTTAGGTAGCAGGTGAGGTGAGTGTGCGATAGTGACGGATCTTAGGGTCAGGGTTTGGGTTAGCTAAGTGGATAGTTAGTGGTGTGTGTGTATAGTTTAGTGTAGGGTTAGGTGTCAGATTTTAGGTGTATATGTGTGTGGATTGCTGTTTGTTTGGTGTGCTTGTGTTGTGTGTATGTGTTTTGGAACAGTGATTTTTTTTCCCTAGGAAAAAAATCGCTGTTCTGACAGTTTGAGATTGTAAGCTTTCACTTACATGGGGTCGATTAATCACCGTTTGCTTTTTTAAGTGTTCGGTGATCTAATATAGACCCTATTCCTACTCCAATCCACCCATTGGCTTTGGAAGCATTGGATCCGAGACTTCCAGGATTGTCTGTGTCGGCTCAATAGGTTTGATCATCTTCGACTCTGGCATCTTCTTTTATCTAGCCGGTGCCAAATCTGTCAGAGCCAGAGGAATCTCAGAGCTGTAGCTTTAGAGCTGGATTTTGAGGCAGGGGCTCAACTCCGAGACTCTCTGAGCTGTCTTTGCTCTTTGGGTCTTCAGCATTAGATAGCCCGGCCCTGACTTCTGCTTTGTGACAAGGTCAGGGGAATCCTCTGGGCTGTACTAGTCAAATGTTTTTGGCTTCTACTGGTGTAGTTTTGGGATTTCCTTTGGTTTCTGCCTTCGAGGCAGTGGATAGATTTTTCTGTACATCAGGAAATAGGATACCCTTGCCCCCTATGGGTCCTCTCCCTCTGCAACTGTATGCCATGGGTCCTGAGTCTGCTCATTCTGTTCCATCAGGACATCCAGACAGTTCTAGTATTGAGGCAGTCCTCATCCAGGACTTCCTGAAAACTTCTGAGCCTTCTACGGATTATACCCGTGTGGAAGTTCCCTGGAAGCACAAATTCAAGAGGAGGCACACTGACTCCCTGCGGAAAGTCACTAACTGAAAATACAGCTTCAGTGAAGAGGAGGGTTCCCCCAATTCACCCCCTTGAGGATGTCTCATTTGGGGAGATTCTTGAGCTTCTGAGACAGAAAGGTGGTTGGTCTTCAGAAGCCCTTTCTCAGGAGAAGTCAGTAGTTCACATGGATTTCAAAACCAACTCAACTAGTTCTTGGTTGGTCTCCTGGCAGATGAAATGGTGGATCTGATTTCCTGTCAGGTATAAATGCAAAATATAAACTTCAGACTCTCCACGTTTTAAAATAAAAACAGAATGATTTATTGGAAAAATAAAGTGAGCGCTTTTGCGTATCTCCTGATACGCTTCTTCAGACAATATACAACTTAATGAAACCAGTGCTTATATAGCAAGAAGTAATTCATCATTCAATTAATTAATTAATCAATTATACAATTATACATTTAAGCTTCATTTGAAATTTAAAGAAATATTAAGACACATAACAAAAACACATTCAAAATAAGATTTAGACACTCTAGTGAACTTGAAGCATATATATATTTTCATAGTATGCTTATGATGAACAATTAGTGTTTATATTTCACTGATAAATTTCAAAAAACAGGCGATATACAAAGATGAAAACACAGTAAAATACTGAACCTTCAAAATGAACTGCACTTAATGTAGACTCAAACCTGTATATACCATATTAAGGATGATCATATAATGGGTAGTCCTATAAACCTAAATAAATACCATAGATAAAATTCTAAATATTTATATATATATATATATATATATATATATATATATATATATATATGAAATAAATGCCAATATTGAAAATATATATAAATATTAAATATTAATAAATATATTAATAAATATAAATAAATAAATATATGGATTTAAAACTTGTGTTTAAAATACTATATCTGATAAGTAGATAAGAACCAAATGGACTAATATTATAAAAAATAATAAACATAACATAACTATCTGCGTGTGTTAAGAAAAGACCTTATGCTAACATAATTGTTTAAACCTGGAAAACAGTGACCTTTAAGCCTAAAAATCCATTTCAATTCATTTAATTCTATTGAATTCATGTAATCACCACCTCTATCATTTTCTTTCACTATTTGTAGTATCCTAAGCGAAAAGAATGTGATGGGTTAGACATAATGTGCTTTGCAAGAGCATTTAGTTCATTTTATTTTAATGTCGTACTGGTGATTATAAATCCTATTCTTCAATTTTCTTTTAGTAAGGCCTACATAAAATGCAGGACAATGTTCACAAGTAGCTAGATATACTAGGCCTGAGGTATCACAAGTAGCTCTAAATCTTGGTTTAAACACATAAGGAAATTCTGGATGTACAAATTCTTGTGTTTTAGTAATATATTTACAATAGTTGCAATGTTGACAAGGGTAGGTACCCAAAGGATAACTTAGATTGGATTGAATATTACTGTTAAAATCAGTTCTATCACATAATATGCTCTTCAAATTTTATTATTCCTATATGTTATACAAGGGGTTTTACCTACCAACTTTAATGTGGAGTCATCTATCAATAGAGTCTTCCAATTATTAATCAATATTTTCTTGATATTCTGGAAGTCATTAGAATAAGTTGTTACAAAAGCTATCCTCTCATGATTATTGTCGACACCTTTTCTAAAGGAACCTATTAAAGGACTTCTATACTTTGAGTCAATAACTGCTGTATTGCCTATATGTAAAACAGTATTCATAACATTCAGTACTAATTTCTGTTCATAGCCTCTATCTAAGAACATTTTCATCATATTCTCAGCCTCTTTTAATAATTCACTTTTATCAGTGCAGATTCTCTTCAATCTAATGAATTGACTCTTTATAATTCCCTTGAAAATGTGTCGTGGATGCATACAATCGTATTCCAAGATTGTATTTCTCCAACATTTTTTCCTGTATAATGTTGAAAATAACTTCCCATTTCTAATGTCTAAACTGACATCAAGAAAATTCACAGATGTATGTGATGCTTCAACAGTAAATTTCAAAAAATGAGTTGTAGTTTCTAAGTAATTTTTAAATAACATAAATTCTTCAAGGGAACCATCCCATACAATTAAAATATCGTCAACAAAACATCTATACACTAAAATCTTAGAAAATGAGTTATGCTGAAACACATATTCTGTTTCCCAATGATGCATGAATAAATTGGCATATGTGTTTGCACAGGGGGTACCCATAGCCACACCCGAGGTCTGTAGGTATAGGTTCCCCCTGAATGCAAACACATTGTTTTCAAGGACCAATTCTAATAAATGGCAGATCAAAATTGCCTTATTTCTATCAATAGAAGGAACGTGCTGCAACACTTCTCTCACAGCTTGGATTCCATCATCATTGGGAATTGAAGTAAAAAGGCTTTGTACATCCATAGTGATTAACAAATGTTTATCTTTTATAAACCTAAAATCAAGTGATTGTAAATAGTCCAGAAGTTGGTATGTATCTTTAAGAATGGTAGGAATGGTTTCAATTAAGGGCCTCAAAGTATTCTCTAGATATATAGATATATTTTCAGTCATCCATTTGGCACCAGATACAATTGGGCGCATAGGTGGTGGCATAATACCCTTATGTATCTTGGGTAACCCTTTAATAATAGGAACTACTGGTGTATAATTAGAGAAAAATTCATACAAATTCTTAGAAATCTGAAAACACATCAATAAATCATAAAGATCATCCTTAATAAACTTAATTATGTTATCTAATTTTATTTGATTAATTAGTGAATATGTATTGTCATCATTTAGCATTGCTTGCATTAGAGCATCATATTCAAAGGTGTCAAACAAAGCTATACCCCCCCCCTTGTCTACTGGTCTAAAAGTTAAAGTAAAATCATTACTAAGACTATATAATGAATTCATACTGTCACTTGACATATTAAAGAAAGCACATTTCTTTTTCTTACTATAAAAATAGTGATAAAAGTCTGATTCACAAAGCTTAACAAATAAATCAACATGATGTGGCATGGGTGGAACAAACGAACTTTTCTTTTTATAAACTGGAAAATTTACTGCTTTATCTTTTGCTAATTTTAAATCTTGTGAAAAATACAACTTTAATGCTATAGAACGAGCAAATAAACGTAAGTCAATCAATACATCAGATAGTTTGCTCCCTTGCGATGGTACAAACGACAAACCTCTATTCAATAAATTAATGTCATTGTTATTTAGCTCATACCTAGACATGTTGAAATAAAGCGGTGCTGCTATTTCTGTGTTCTTCATTGATATGTGCTTGCTTATTTCCTATTTTCTCTTTTCTGTTTTCCCAGCTGTTCTGTCTTTCTCGTGAACGACTGTTTCCTGATCGGTAATGGTAAAAAAGCTACATTATCTTGTGGCTGGTGCTTACTTATAGCTCCTAAAGATCTTTGCAAAGGTATAGCAGCTTTATTTGCTTCTTGGTTAGGAAGCGGGAGGAAACTAAAAGTACTGTAGGTAAGCATAGGAGCGGAGTGGAAACTAAAAAGTACTGTTAGGTAGCATAAAATGTCTCTGGAGGTGTAGTAAAAGTTTCAGGTGAAACATCATTTTGAGCGACTGATGGCGAATCCAGCGCAGTTAAGCCAATGGGAGCTGGCGCTATCAGTGTATTGTCTAGTGGCGCTGAATTTTGGCGTGATTTTCCTTTCGTTTTTGATAAGTCTCCGTTCTCCTGGGGCAAACAAAGACCCTCCTGTAGAAGTCTCTGAAGTCATGCTAGAGTTTCTTAGATTTAGTTTGTTGCAGTTTTGTGGCATAAGCATTAACTTGACAATATACACTTTCCAGCCTTCTGAGACAAAAATCAGCTGAAAAATTGTCTCTTATTTCAGTATTTAAATCAGTGACTTTTGACAACAATTCTTTTTCTAAAGGATTGAAATAGTCAATTAATAGTTGTATATATTTGTAGCTGGCTTCTATATTTATATCTTGCCATTTTTTAAGCAGTATTGGATAGGTATCGCCGTATGAAGAGGCACAACAAGAATCGCATTCCCGTGGTATAAGTTTGTAGTGTAGGCACGCTTCCAAGTGTTTGCGTTGCCATATCATCCGTTGTAGCTTATATAAATCATTTTCCAATGTCTTTACTTTAAGGTTAAAATGTTCTAAATTATCAATTTTGGCATCAGTCAAAGTCGGAACTGGAAGGTTCAAATCCAGGGCCAATAAAGGATTAGACTTACTGGTAGTAATAGCAGTCCATTGTTCTTCTTTAGACAATTTCCTCGGTTCTGGATTAAAATCCAGTTCGACATCCAAATTCTCCATAACGTGTGTTGTAGAGATCCCAAAAGGTGTAGCAAAACAGCAACAGTTATAAAAAACAAACGGATCTCGGCAACCAAAGAGTCTTTAGTTAGAATAAACAGGAACAAATGCAAAATATAAACTTCAGACTCTCCACGTTTTAAAATAAAAACAGAACGATTTATTGGAAAAATAAAGTGAGCGCTTTCGCGTATCTCCTGATACGCTTCTTCAGACAATATACAACTTAGTGAAACCAGTGCTTATATAGCAAGAAGTAATTCATCATTCAATTAATTAATTAATCAATTGTACAATTATACATTTAAGCTTCATTTGAAATTTAAAGAAATATTAAGACACATAACAAAAACACATTCAAAATGAGATATAGACACTCCAGTGAACTTGAAGCATATATATTTCATAGTATGCTTATGATGAACAACTAATGTTTATATTTCACTGATAAATTTCAAAAAACAGGCGATATACAAAAATGAAAACACAGTAAAATACTGAACCTTCAAAATGAACTGCACTTAATGTAGACTCAAACCTGTATATACCATATTAAGGATGATCATATAATGGGTAGTCCTATAAACCTAAACTCAATAAATACCATAGATAAAATTCTAAATATTTATATATATATATATATAAAATAAATGCAAATATTGAAAAAATATATATAAATATTAAATATTAATAAAAATATTAATAAATATAAATAAATAAATATATGAGTTTAAAACTTGTGTTTAAAATACTATATCTGATAAATAGATAAAAACCAAATGGACTAATATTATAAAAAATAAACATAACATAACTATCTGCGTGTGTTAAGAAAAGACCTTATGCTAACATAATTGTTTAAACCTGGAAAACAGTGACCTTTAAGCCTAAAAATCCATTTCAATTCATTTAATTCTATTGAATTCATATAATCACCACCTCTATCATTTTCTTTCACTATTTGTAGTATCCTAAACGCGAAAGAATGTGATGGGTTAGACATAATGTGCTTTGCAAGAGCATTTAGTTCATTTTTATTTTTAATGTCGTACTGGTGATTATAAATCCTATTCTTCAATTTTCTTTTAGTAAGGCCTACATAAAATGCAGGACAATGTTCACAAGTAGCTAGATATACTAGGCCTGAGGTATCACAAGTAGCTCTAAATCTTGGTTTAAACACATAAGGAAATTCTGGATGTACAAATTCTTGTGTTTTAGTAATATATTTACAATAGTTGCAATGTTGACAAGGGTAGGTGCCCAAAGGATAACTTAGATTGGATTGAATATTACTGTTAAAATCAGTTCTATCACATAATATGCTCTTCAAATTTTTATTATTCCTATATGTTATACAAGGGGTTTTACCTACCAACTTTAATGTGGAGTCATCTATCAATAGAGTCTTCCAATTATTAATCAATATTTTCTTGATATTCTGGAAGTCATTAGAATAAGTTGTTACAAAAGCTATCCTCTCATGATTATTGTCGACACCTTTTCTAAAGGAACCTATTAAAGGACTTCTATACTTTGAGTCAATAACTGCTGTATTGCTTATATGTAAAACAGTATTTATAACATTCAGTACTAATTTCTGTTCATAGCCTCTATCTAAGAACATTTTCATCATATTCTCAGCCTCTTTTAATAATTCACTTTTATCAGTACAGATTCTCTTCAATCTAATGACTTGACTCTTTATAATTCCCTTGAAAATGTGTCGTGGATGCATACTATTGTATTCCAAGATTGTATTTCTCCAACATTTTTTCCTGTATAATGTTGAAAATAACTTCCCATTTCTAATGTCTAAACTGACATCAAGAAAATTCACAGATGTATGTGATGCTTCAACAGTAAATTTCAAAAAATGAGTTGTAGTTTCTAAGTAATTTTTAAATAACATAAATTCTTCTAGGGAATCATCCCATACAATTAAAATATCGTCAACAAAACGTCTATACACTAAAATCTTAGAAAATGAGTTATGCTGAAACACATATTCTGTTTCCCAATGATGCATGAATAAATTATATTATTCCTGTCAGGTATGGAAGGATCAAGATGCGGCAGAACCCATCCCCATGAAGCCAGAAAAGCCCATGAAGCCAGAAAAATATCTTAGTAGTACTTAAGGACTGTGCCCATTGGAGCAGGTGCCATCCAGTTGATGCTATGGTGGTGGTGACAGCCGTTAAGAAGGAACTTGCTGAGGAAAGTCCTTCTGTCCATCCCCTAACAGAGTCTGTGGCCTTGGACAGATTCAGGAAGTAAATTTATGCTCCAGTGACCTTTGCTGTCTGATAGTTGAGTTATTTGGCAGACATAACAAAGATTCAGAAGAACTTGATTAAAGAGCTTTCCATGTCCTTTTCAGGGTCCATGACTGCGTAGGACAAAAAGATTATGTCTTCACAACTGGCCACCCTTCAGTCCCTCTCGAATGCCTCCATGCATTTGATCTCCAACACTACAGAGGGTTTTCTAGAGCCTCAGGTTCAGGCATCACAGTTCAGAGACATGCCAGGATGTGATTATGCAACTTGCGGAGCCTTTCAGAACGTTCTTCATAAGTGCTTCTTTTGATGGATAAACTCTTTTTGGGCCCAGAGTTAGAGAGACTCATTCCAGGAGTGAACAGGATGGGAAAACTGTCTGCTGTAAGAATGCTCTTTTCTACCCCCCAGAGGACCTTTTCTAGGAACCAGAAAGGGGGTGGGAAGATGTGGTTTTGAAAATCACAAGGTTTTTCTCAGGACTCCTATGGAAATGGATCTTCCCACAGAAGGGGGGGGGAATCTAATGATAGACATTACCCACATGGCAGAGGAGGCCTGCAAAACCAAGGCTTCACGGGTCTATTTACTGAGAAGCCTTATCAATGCTCCTGAAGGATTGCCCAACTGCTGCACTCTGGGGACAGTAGGCGGTGCTTATCTCTGCACCCAGAAGGCTGGACGTCCATCACCAAAGGTGTCTGGGTGCAGACAATAATTACCAGTGGCTATTGCATTCCCCTTTTCCATCCTCCTCCAATAAAATCAAAGAAAGTTCCCAATGTGTCACCCTGCCAAAGGAAAGATGCAGCTTTAAAAATCGAGACGCTTCTGACAGAAAGTGTCATCTAAAAGGTCCCGCGAGACCAACAAAGGTTCAGAACTTATTCAAGATTCTTTTTGGTGCCAGAGAAAAATAGGGACCTCAGACCAATTTTAGATGTGAATCATCAAAACTGGTTTGTAAAACATTCAAAGTTCTGAATTGCCATGGTTCAGTCCATACATCCACTACTGAGGAAGGATGATTGGATGAGCTCAGTAGATCTCCAGGATGCATACTGTCAAATCAAAATAGACAGGCGGTCCAGGAGATATCTTCACTTCTGGCTGGGGGCCAGTCACTTCCAATTCAGAGCTCTGCCCTTTGGTCTCACCGCAGCCCTCCAGGTGTTCACCAAATGTATGACAGTGGTTGCATCTCACTTGCGATTGCTAGAATTCTGGGTGTTTCCCTACCTCGATGACTGGCTTTGCACAGTTCCCACCAAGCATCTCTTGACTTGCACCTGCTTCATCTGTGCCTTGATCTGAGCATCACAGTCAATTACAACAAATCATACCTCTTTCCCGCTCAAGTCCAGGAGTTCATAGTTTTTCATCTGGATAAAGTTTTTCAAATAGCATCACTTCCTGAATTCAGACTGTCTACCTTGCAACATCAGGCTGTAAAACTGTTGTCCCTTCAGTCACCAGGTTGGTCACCCAGCCAGATTGGTTTTACAGCTACTAAGTTCTATGACAGCCTCTATAACACTTATACCACTAGCAACATTTTATATGAGAGCACTACAGTGGGCACTGGCTGTTCATTTGTCTTATTGACTATTGTACACTGGCTGTCCAATGGCTAATAAGACATCAGTCAATGAATTTTCTAATTTGAATCACCAAGATTTGCAAGGAACACGTGTCCTGGTGGATTCATGCCCCGTAAGTTCCTTGGGGCATTCCTTTTGTTCAACCCTTACCCAAGTAAAGGTGACCACGGATACTTCTCAGCTGGGATGGGGGAGGCACTACTTTGGAAAGATGGGTCAGGGCACATGGTCTCCCTTAGGGGCCAATCTGCATATCCATGTTCTAGAGATGAGGGCAGTCCTCCTAGTATTGCAGGCCTTTCAGGATGTTCTTCCAATGGGTATGATTGCTATATAGAGAGACAACATGTCAGTAGTCTGGTATTTCAGCAAATGAGAAGATCCTGTTCCTTTCCCTTGTGTCAAGAAGCAGTGAGAGAGTGGCAGTGGGTGATCTTTTCCAATCACTTTCTAATAGCAATGCACATTCCAGGCAAGTACAATGTGTTAGTGGACAGACTGAGCAGACCTAGTCTACTGCCAAATGAGTGGCTTCTCAACCCATCAGTGGAGAAGCTGATATTTTGTTAATGGGGTTAGCCATGCTGGGGTCTTTCTGCCTGCCCCTACAATTCAAAATGCAGTAGTTTTTTTTTTCTTTTTGCCCTGATCCCCCCCCCCCCTCCCAGAGAGAGAGAGCCACCAAGAGGCACTCTGGTCCAACCCCCCCCCCAATCTCCTTTATGCTTACCCACCAACTTCTCATATTCCAAAGTTTCTACAGAAAGCATATCTATGGAAGAACATGGTGATCCTCATTCTCCAATTCTGACCTCAACAAGTGTGCTTTCCCTTCCTTTGGCCTCACTTAATATGCCCTTCTTCAGTACTGGATCCCTCTCCAGCTCTCCTGTCTCATCCATCCAGGCTGCCTCATCTGGACATCCACGCCCTCAAGCACACTACATGTTTTCTCCATTTCCAATGATGGCTAAACAATCCAGGTTTTCAGGTTATGCACATCCTTGAATTTCCCCAAAAGCATTCTACCAGGAAGACATATAAGAGAAAATGGAAAAGGTTCCTTATCGGGGTTCATGAGAGGCACTTGGATCTCTTCTCATCCCTTGTTCCAGCTGTCATAGATTTTCTTGCTTCAGTTTTCCACATGAGAACAAGTTATTCTACAATCAAGGTAGTTATTTACAGTTTTCCTATTGGCATAAACCCTTCCTCTGTGGTCTCTCTCAACTGTGCAAAGTGTTCCTTAAGGGTACCTTTCTTCAAGAGCACCTATTAAGGATCCCACTGTTCCTTGGGATTTTACAGTGCTTCTGCACTCAAGAAGTTTGTTAATTTCAGAAATCTATACAATATTACCCATGAAGTGCAAGTTAATGTTCAGGGATGCTGTTTATGTTTAGATTTTAATTTATGGGGTGTGTTAATTGAAGAATTTTGAATAATCATCCTTCACTGTTGTTTCACTTCAGGAAAGATTTTTTTGAATGTGATTGAATCATTGCTACATTAGTAAAATAATGGTAATTCTGATGTGGGTGGTGAGGAAACCTGACACTACAAATGCAGTAATTGATAAATCCTAAAGAGCAGAGTAAAGAAATAAAGTTTATATTCATAAGCCCTGGTTATTGTGGCAGAGTAACTCTAATTAGCTGATATATATTTACTTCCCCTCTAAATTAAAAGTTGAAATTCTTTGTATTTTTTGGAGTTAGTTGAGGAAATAGGTTCAATCCTTGGAAAATCAAGCTATTATAACACTCTTACTGTAACGGTGTGTTGAATGTTACATGATCTTTTACATGTCTTTGTTTTCACTGTTTTTGTACCATATTGTGTAATGTAATCAATCTGGTGCTGCACCACATACAGTTTATTTAGTATATATTTTGCCTTTGTTAACTTGGTAAGTGGACTGGTCCGTTTATTAAAATGCATTTGCACACTTTTCTTAGAAAATGTAAATACCCAACCCTTACTAACAGCAGCAATCTCCTTACCATATACCCTATCAAATTTCACAATGTTTAAGGCAAATAATGTGCTAATTTCACAATTTATTTCACGCATAAGTGCTAGCTTATTCTAAGAATTCTAGCTTTCTCATTCTGTTACTTATATGAGCCTTAACTGTGTAGCTGTAAAATATCCCTTCAAATCAGGTAATCCTAAACAGCCTTGTTCTATTGGAAGGATTACGTTATCCCACTTTACTTTTGCCCTCTTCCCCTCCCAGATAAATTTTTTCAACTCTGTATTAATTATTGTCCACAACTCCTCCTTTAGTTGATAAAAATATGCCTGGTCTGTATATAAAACTGAAGGAACTAAAATCATTTTCAATGCTTGTATCTTGCTAACCATATCCATAAACAAGAGCTTCCAGTTTTCTCAGTTTTTGTATTATCTTTTGATCTAATGTTGTCTATTTTTGTCTGTTTCAACATGTGGGATATACTGTATGCTCCTGTCAGACCCGACCTCAGTGCCTTATAACCAAGTATTGGATCTGAGAGCTCTGACTCCTCCTTTACTCACAATTCCTCTCTCTTGCCTAAATTACTGCAGAGCTCATTTGCTGCCTGTCAAACCAGATGTGTTTACTGAGATCTCCATCCTTCTTGCACAATAAGTGAAACATTACTGATGGATTTCGGCCAGGCCATAGTACCACCACTGCCTTGCTTAACTTCACCGATACTGTAAACCAACTAAAAAACAATGGCCAAATGGTCTCCTTGATATTTCTGGACATGTCAAAGGCATCCCTTGACGTATCCAAAAATACCCTCTCATGGTTCCAAAACTAATTTTTAGATCACCAGCAAGCGGTCAAGTGGAAAAACGATCTCTCTTCTCTGCTCTCTGTAACAGTAGGTGTTCCACAAGGCTCAATACTTGGTCCACTACTCTTCTCTGCCCTCACCAATAATCTCCACACTGCAGCTCACCTTGCTGCTATCATACAGTATGCAGATGATTCCACTGTTATCTGTGCTGCACCCTCCCTGCCACAGCTACAAGAAGTTACCCAGCAAGCCTTCATAGACATTGAATGTTTCTTAAGTAAATATCAGCTCATCCTAAACCCCAACAAAACCAAACTAATACTATTCCCCAACAACAATTACAAAACAACCTCAACCAGGACTTTAGAATCACCTCTTCCAGTCACACACTAATTCAGCCAATCTCAGAAACTACGCTAATACGTGTCACTATTGATAATAGTTCACAATTTGACAAGCATATATCACTTGCAGTTAAAAAGGTCCACATTAAATTGGGTTATCTTTACAGGATTAAGACTTGCCTAACTAACTCTTCCAGACAAGCAATCACCAGGACCCACCTACTATCCACTCTATTCTATGCATCCCCACCAGTACTGGAGTGCTGAGTCCTGTACTGTTCAGAATCATTACCCATGACTGCTCTGTGAAAGCTAGCAACAACCACATCATAAAATTCTCAGATGACACCACAATGGTGGGACACATAAATGGTGATGATGAGAGTGGGTATAGGAATGAGGTCAACTCCCTGACTGAGTGGTGTAATAACAACAATTTGGACATGAATGTCAATAAAACAAAATAAATCATTACTGACTTCAGAAAGAGCTCTGCCATGCACCTGCCTCTCAAGATCAACGGTGAAGAAGTGAAGAGAGTCCGAACTACAAAGTTCCTGGGATGTACATATATCAAAGGATCTTTCTTTGAGTACAAACACAGGCCAGCTAATTAAAAAAGCCCACCAGCGACTACACTTCCTAAGAAGTCTTAGAAAAGCAAAGCTCTCTGTGAATGCTCTAAATACCTTCTACAGAGGAGCCATCGAGAGCATTATCACCAGCAACTTCACTGTATGGTTCGGTAACAGCACAATGGCCGAAAGGAAAAAGCTGCAAAGAATAATAAGAACAGCAGAAAAGATCATGAGCACTAGTCTTCCTACCTTACAGGAGCTCTCTGAAATGAGATGTAAACAGCGATCCTACAAAATACTGAGTGACACTTCTCATCCAGTGTACGGTTGGTTCACTAAACTTGCATCTGGTAGAAGGTTACGGAGTATCCGCTGCAGGTCCTCCGGATTCATGAACAGTTTTTATCCAACTGCAATAAGACTCATAATGCAGATGTAAATCTGGATGCATCAGAACTATAATAGACTGCTATGCTCTCATTCTTTCATACAGTAATTCTATTTATTTATTGCATACTACAATTAATGTATTCTCATTCACGTGCAATTCCAATCACTTCCTTATGTGCAATATCACCCGATCTCAACTCTGTGTATAGTGTACTTTTCCTGCATTAATCATCTGGTAGACAGTGTTGTCCAGTGTATCCAAATAGTGTACGAGTAGGTGCGTCAGCTGCCTACGCATTTACTTTTGTACTGTAGTTATTGTTTATTCTTTAATACCTATGATGTCTTGTCTTTTTGTTTGTTTTTTCCTGTAAAAGAGCTGACACTCAAAATTTCGTTTAGGTAGCACTTGTGTTTCTAAATGACAATAAAGTTTCTTTTGAATCTTTGAATTTTGAATGTTTGAAACTGCCTTGCTCTAAAACAACTCAAATGGCTTGAACTACCTAACCTCTTATCCTTAAACCAGCTTACCCTAACCTACTCTATAGTATACTTACCTGACAAATGTCCAGCCATACACAACCTAGTACAAATCCACCTCAACAACAGGACCCTAAGATCCACCAACAAACTTCTATTAAAAGTTACAAAATCTAACAGCAAATTCGGAAACTGTCTTTGCTCTAATCATATCTCTAAAGCATGGAACTCTATCCCCCAGAATATACTAAACACAACCCGTCACGGTTCATAAACCTGCTTAAGATCCATCTAAATGACAACTGACTATGCTCTTACTCCTCACCAGGCTGAACTTACTTGACATTTCCCCATCTCAGCCCATCCTCAAATTCTTCCCCACTTACTTCTCTGATGTATATATAATTTTCAGCAATATTAATATATGTCATTGTATGTTGTAAATTACACAACTGTATGTTCTTGGATAAACATTGATTAGAATTCCATTTTATAGTATGCTTTCTTTATGATCTGTATAATTCTTCTGATCTGTATAATTTTGTGATGTTATACTGTGTACTCTTATGTGAAGCTTTTCTCCCTGGGCCTCCACTGAAAATGGGCAACTATCCCAGTCGGACTTCCATGGTAAGCAAATGTTAAATAATAAATAAAAATTTCCTTCTCCTTTTAGCATAGCAGTTACATTATTGTTTTTAGTATTTAATAGTTCATGTTAGTATTTAGTAGTAGAAATTTAAACTAGTTAATATTTATTTGACATTTGTTTACCGGGAAAGTCTGGCTGGGTCAGAATGAACCCATTTTCAGTGTAGGCCCAGGGAGAAAAGCTCCAGATTACATACAAAGAAGTACAATCTTTATACAAACAAGTTAAAATTTGCAAGAGTTGCAAATACATACAGGTGAGAAATAAATATGAGACTCGGTAGACTATATACAAATTGCCTGAAGTTACAGGTAAGAGGGTACATTGATATGAGGTGTAAGGTCATTTTTAAAGTAACCGATATAGATGTGCTAGTAAAAATCATACAGAGTGAAAGGAGTACAGATGGTTAGAGTAAAGAAGAGTTGCAGTTAGGTCTAGTCTGCAGTAGAGATTAGCCTGGGTCAGAGCAAGGGCACAGCCAAGAGTTGATCATGAGTTGTTTCAGTACAGTTTTGAATGTAGGTAGGTTAGTAATAGTTCTCACAGTAAGTGGGAACGAGTTCCATGCTTTTGCAACACAGTGAGAGTAGAGGTTTTGTCTAGTGTTAATTGTTAATAGTGTTTTTTGATATGTAATTTTATAACATTTTCTAGTCACTTCTTTACTGTTGCTTATAGTTTGATAGTTAGGTGTATATATATATATATATATATATATATATATATATATATATATATATATGTGTGTGTGTGTGTGTAAAACATTTCTGGGTGTGTATTATCATCTTATAATAATAATTATATCTTAGATAAGTGGATCTATACTGTATTATCGACAGCTTAGGTTGTGAAATGCTTAAACATCGACACCTAAGCATCGAAAGCTTATAATAGTGAACAGCCACATAATCAAATTATTTCCTTGGGAAAGAATTTGCATGGCCATTATTGGGGATTTGCCCTTTCCCCAATGTACAGCGATCTCGGAGTTGGTATATTTAGTTGGGGGGTGGGGGGCAAAGCCCCCCATTATGTTTGGGTATGTTTGTTTATTTTGTTTACGGACGGCCATGCAAATTCTTTCCTGAGGAAAGAATGCAATTATGTGGCCATTCGCTGTTGTACGATTTCGACGCTTAGGTGTTGAGGTTTTAGTATTCGACAACCTAAGCTGTCGATGATATGATATAGACACAGATAAGTTTGTTAATAGTGTTGTGAGTCTTCAAAACCTTTCTTTTCTGATATCGCAGAAGTTGACTGGATTTAAAATGTTTTCCTGTGGGCATAAGATTCCACCACAACATCCACACTTTCTTTACATGTACTGTTTAGGGCCTTCCCTGTTGTAGGACATCTGCAGCATTTGTGCTTCCTTTGGCACAATGGCTATCCAGGGAAGAAAAGAAAAACTTATTCTGAAAAAATTTCTAACCTGTCAGATGGGATTTAAATGTCCATGGATCCGAAGGCATCCTTCACCTCTCCTTCTGCTGTCAAGAAAAGAGAATGAGAGAGAGAGAGAGAGCAATTTAAGGAAAAAGAAACTGAGAGAGACAGAGACAGAGAGAAGCTGAAGGAAAAGTATAAGGAGAAACAGTCTGAAAAAAGAAGAAAGAATAGACAAAGCTAAGAAATGTTCTTCAGATCCAAGTGCTGTTTCAGGTCTGGCATCTAAACTGTCAAGGCAGTTGGATCCTACTGCATCCATGATCCAAACTCCCTCCCCCAAAAAAATGTTTTATCCAGTGCCAGTCAGCCCCAGTTTTCACTCCCCAGTACTTCAAAAGCTACCATCAAGGCCTCCATCAGTAGAAATGATTACTGCAGACAACAAACTAATAAAAAAAAAAAGAACACAAGGATGAAAACCTGAGGCAAAATCTCCAAATAATTTATTGATCGCTTTCATCCTCAAAGAGTAGGACTTTATCAGATTGAATTTCCTTCCATAAACCCATCTTAAATATTGCAACCTGCCCAATAATTAACCCATACTTACAAATGAATTGCCAAACTCTCCTTAAAGGAACTGTGTTCATCATTATACATATAAAAAATAAAAGAAAATACAAGAAAAGAAAAATAAACAACAAATTATTAAGCATAAAATAATCCTAAGAAACACTATAACAAACCATTTATACTAAGTAAAAATGCTTGACAATTACAATACAAATGCTGCTGTTAGTCTTAAAACAGAACTAATGGATATATTTTCATTTAAGCCTGGATAAAATGTGGCATGTGTGCGAAGTTGCCACTGCAATTCTTTGTACCCTAAATAGTCTTCAACTGGACCTCCCCTCTGCCCAAGGTCCACATGATCGATGATTATAAGTTTGAGTGCCCCTCATATTTTAAAATGTGTGCAGAAAGGGCATTATTGAGTTATTTTCTCTATATATCACAATTGTGTCGGTATACTCTTTTTCAAAAGCTGTTTTTTGCCTCCATCGCTAGCTTCATCTTCAAGGTTTGGCTTGTCCACTAGAAGTTTAACTGAAATGGATGTCAACTATATGATGAGAAAGTTTCTTAGGACACAGATGCAGCTGGGAGTCCCCCAGCTTTATTGCTATGGAGAATACTGGGATCAGTCCCTTCAACACTGGCAAGACTCATTCCGATGCCATCTCCCTTTCTGGAACTAAAACAAATGGGTCCCAACCCCCGCCATACCAGTGTCAGATCTGATAGAGACTTTGGCTTTGACTTCTTCCCTCACTTTTTCATCGGCGATACATTCTGGTCAAGTAGGGACCCAGAACCAGCATATCGACTGTGGAGTCAACTCTGACGTTTTCAGAGCCATCCCTACTCCTCTGGGCTTTGGCTCTAGATAGCTCAGTTCTGAAGTCCTCCTCAGAGCCATCCACCTTTGGAGTCAAAAAGATTACCAACTCTGCTGTCATGGGTAGTTCTTCTTTGGCTTCATTGACTGAGTCAGATTTTGAGGGGTGGAGTGGGCTTTGGCTGAACCAAGAAGACTGGTGTGTGCACAAAGTTCAGATCCATTCCTGCTCCCACTGGAGTGTGTACATTCTTCCTCTCATTTGAGTCAACAGCGACAGGTGGACCCAATTAACTTTGAGACTGCCCAATGTTTGAGCTTCACATTCAACTCTGAGCTATCTCCTTCAGAAGCACCAAGGCATATTCCCCAGAAAAGGACTTGCAAACGGAAGCATATAGACAGCTGTCCTAAGTCTGTCACTGAGGACATCGACTTAGCTGATAGAGAAGATTCTCCAAGATCCCCCCGAAGACATCTCTTTTGGAGAATTTCTGGAAATGATGAAATGGGGGGGGCGGGGTCACAGAAGCTCCTTCTTCTGATAAGTGATTTTTTTTTAAATCTTCTGGTCTGGCCTTTTGACGTTTTGGATAGTCCCACCTCCTGCTACCTTGATTGATTTCATTGCTCAAAAGGCTTGGAAGGAACCTGATGTGGGAGATTATCTCAAAAAAGCCGGACAGGATTTTAGTTGCCTGCAAAGACAGAAAGCATTGATTCAGGGGTCCCTCAGTAGATGCCATGGTGGTGGTAGCAGCCATGAAAAAGAACTGTCAGAAGAAACAGAGGACTGCTTCAGAGACATTTGTACTCCAAGCACTGAACTACGTAGCACATCTAACGGGTTCCCAAAGAGACTTGATCAAGGAGCTTTCAAAGTCTCTTTCCGGTAACTTACCTACTGATGTCCAGAAAAAAGTGGATGACAAATGTCTTCTCTGCAGTCTTCCTTTAATGTAGCTATGAGACTGTTATCTAACATAGCTGATGGTATATTAAGGGCAGCTGGCACAGCTATTACGATGTGATGTTATGCCTGGATGCAGCTATGCAATTTCGCAGAAAGTTTTAAGATGTCCTTCATAAATGCCCCCTATGAAGGTTCCACCTTTTCTGAACCAAAAAGTGAAAGAAATGCTTACCAGGAGTGAACAGTATTGTAAGACCTTGTCCGCCATTGAGATCTATTTTTCTCCTCCTCAAAGATCCTTTTCTAGGAATCACATAGGAGGTAGGAAAATGAGGTTCAAAAAGTCTGTTTTCACAAGAACATCCCTGGTGACAGGCCTCCCTGAGGCAGAGGGGGAGGCAACCTAAATGGATGTCACCCATAAGGCAGGGGCAGTCTGCAAAATCAAGGTTTCAGTGGGATGTTCACTGAGAAGCCTTGTCAGTATCTCTGAACATTTGCCCAACTGCTGCACTCAGGAGGCATTCAGGACACTTTTCCTTCCACCCTCTAGCCTGGCAAACAATAACTTCCAATTCATGGGTGTTAAGGATTATCACCAGAGATTATACAGTACCCTTTCTAGATTCCCAAAGACAAGACTAACGATTCCTGATACTCCACCAAATCGATTAGAGTCAGCAGCAACAGAGGTTTCAAAGTTGCCACACAAAAGAGTCATCCAACTAGTCTTCCCAGACCAGCTATGAGCCGGAGTCTGTTACAGGTTCTTTTTAGTTCCAAAGAAGACAGGAGACCTCAGACCAACATTGGATCTCAGCAATTAAATCAATATGTCAAACAGACAAAATTCCAGATGGTCAGTGCAGTCCATACTACCTCTTTTGAGGAGGGATGATTGGATGTGATCTGTCAATCTCCAGGACACCTACTGTCATATCAGGATTCAGAGGCAATCCAGGGGATTCCTTCATTTCTGTCTGGGAGCCAATCACTATCAATTCAGAGTGCTGCCATTCAATCTAACCACAACCCCTGGGTGTTCACCAGGATAATGGCGCAGTTATAACAGTTTATCTCTGGTTCAAGAAATCAAGGTTTTCCTGTATTTATACAATTGGCTTATAACAGCTACCTTCAAGGATCACTTATTACAACACCAGTCAGTCCTTCTGATCTTGGCAGCTCACTTGGGAGTATCAGTAAATGTCAACAAAAGCAAACTATTCCCCTCTTAGACCATAGAATTTATAGGCTGCCAAACAGACACAGTACATCAGATAGCAAAACTTCCGTTGACAAGAGTCAAATCTTTAAGGTCCATAGCCATTCAAGTGTTATATCACCCTCGACCTCAAGCAGGACACATTGTACTACTCTTAGGACTGATGGCCTCCTCTACCACTGTGGTCTCTTTGGGCAGATATCACATGAAAGTTATACAGTGGACACTAGCAGTATAGTGGTCACAGAAACTTCAACCTTTTTACAACAAGATTCATCTGATGTAGGTGTGCAGGGATCATATACAATGATGGATTACATCCCGGACAGTTGGTCAGGGCAGATCCTTCTGTTCTCCTACTCCCAAAGCCACCACATCACCACGGACACCTCCTTTCTAGGGTAGATGGTGGCATTTCAAAGGGAAGACAGTTCAAGGAATGTGGTCGTCAACAGAGGCCAAACTTCACATCAGTGTCCTGGAGTTGAGGGTGGTCCTCCTAACATTGCAGGCATTTCAGGGCCTCTTACCCAAGGATCTGATCACCATCCAGTCAGGCAACATGTCAGTCATTTGTTACGTCAACAAATAAGGTGGAACATGCTCGTGCCCTCTTTGCCAGGAAGCCATGAGAATTTGGCAGTGGGTGATGTTGTCAAACAGCTTTCTAGTAACAATGCACATCTCTGAGATGTCCAATATTCTAGGGGAAAATTCAGTGAAATAATACTGTTGCCTCATGAGTGGTCTCTCAAAAGAACAATAGCAATGCAGGATTTCATCTGCTGAGGCCAACCTTGCTGTGACCTTTTTGCTTCGTACCTCAGCAACAAATACAGAAGTTACCTCACCCTCATCCCTCCACAGGGACAGTCACTGAAAGATGCTGTATTCCATTTTTGGCCCTCAGGTCTCCTTTACGCCCTTCCATCAATTCCCCTCATCCCCAAACTCATTCAGAAAGCCATTGGATACAAAACCAAGGTAATCCTCATGTTCCCGTTTTGGCCTCAGCAGATATGGTTCCCCTTTCTTCTGCAACCCTTCCATGGGCTCTGGATCCCATCCCAGATCTCCTCAGTCACCCGCTGGGGTTACTTGTATGAGAAATATAGATCCTAAAACTCACAGCATGGTTTCTCTGTTTTTAATGATTGCCAGGGATGCCATTTCAAACTTTCACATAGGACATAATGATGCCTCTATTGCTTCTGTTAAGATAACCAAGGCCTTCCTTACAGGAATATTCTTACTGAGACCCCAGTTTGTGATCTGGTGCCTCCTTGGGATATTACAATTTTGCTTCAGTCCTTGACCCCAAAACCCTTTGAATATGCAGTTTCATCATATCTGAAGTGTCTTTCTTGGAAAACTATTTTTTTGGTTGCATCAGCAAAATGTGTGTTAGAATTACAAGCACTTTCATGCAAACCCTCATTCCTTATTTTTCATAAGAACAGTGTCTGAGGACACTCCCCTACTTCCTTGCCAAGGTGGCTTTGAAATCCTGCCTGAACCAGCAAAATGATTTTCCATTATTGTTTCCAAACTTCACTAACAAAGGAGAATATACCCTACATACCTTAGATATCAACAGGCAACTCAAGCTCTGTCTACACCATACTAAGGGTTTCAGTAGGTCTGACCAATTGTTTGTATCCTTTTTCAAGACAAAGCCTGGTCAATGTGTGTTTAAAGTTAAACTTTAAAAATGGCTGGCTGATTGCATTTCATTCATTTGTAGGTCAGAAAGGCTGTCATTACACTCTAAACCTTAGGTTTACCAGAGTGATGGCAATTTCAACAGCATTTGCAAAAGAGTGCCTATCAGTGGTATATCTGCTGCATTTAATTGGTCTACAATTCATACTTTCATATCCCATTATAAGTTATATGTGCCATTGAGGATTTGCACATCTTTTGGCTTTGCCATACTATGGAATGTCCTTTCTTGAATCCACCCAGGTGCCTCTTGGGAAGCTTGGTAATCTGGCCATCGTGGTTGAATCAGACAAAAATGGATACATCAGATATGAAAGTTATGTGCTTACCATAATGTTAAATCCATGTTGTCTTATTTTCATTTGGTATAGCTCCCCCCACCCTCCTTCTCCTTCACAGTTGTCATTTTCCTCTTCTAAGGATTGACCAGACATTGTCTGGACCCTGTCTGCCCATTGTTCTACTTTTCTCTAGACTGGATTTCCCTCAGTATTTTCTCCTTTTTTCCATTAGTTTCTACATTGTATAAGACCATTTGGAATCAGTCAGCAAACTTGATCTGAGATAATTTAGGCAGGAGAGGGGAATTTTGGGTAGGGGAGGAGTCAGAATTCTCAGATCCAATACTCTTCTATAAGGCACCAAGGTCGGATCTGACCAGATCTGCCATCCCACATGTTGAACTAGATGAAAATAAGACAGCATGATCTAACATTACGGTAAGTACATAACTTCCATTTAAGTCTCTTCCCACATATCATTAGCTGCCATAACAGAATCCTTTTTAATCCATACTCCTAAGTACTTCATTTTATCATGTTCCATAAATATGGATATTGCTGAACCAATTCATGTGTGGTACATAATTTACAGCTATACCCTTGCTTTATCTTCATTAATTTTATATTTGGAAAAGACTTGAAACTGTCTCAAAATGTTCCACAACACTGAGATGGCCTTTTCAGGTTCTGTCATGTACAAAACAGTTTCCTCTGCCAATAAAACCAACTTTTCTTTATTATCATACCAGTAGTATCCTTGAATTTCTGATTTCCTTATTTCCATTGCCAGTGGCTCTAAATATAAAGCAAACACAAAAGGGAAAAAAGGACCCCCCCCCCAGCCTGATTCCTCTTTTCAGATACACCTTAGAGGGGAACTGTCTCACTTTAAATTTTCCTCCGACTGCTCATATATCTTCCTAATTAACCTTATATTTGTATCAGGGAATGCAAATTCTTCCATTGCCCTACTCATAAAATGCCAGCTTACTCTGTTGAATGTTTTTTTTGCATCAAGACCCACCAACAACAGCAATATTTTCTTGCATTCTTCTTCCCTCTAGATTTTTATTGTTCTGTTAATGTTATTAAATGTTTGTCTCCCCTCCACAAAACTACATTGATCCATATCTATCAATTTAGAAACACCTTTGCCATTTTGTTAGCTGTTATAGACATGAACACTTAACCATGATTTAAAAATGGGCTTATATGAAACTGGGTCTGATGGATCTTTCCCATCTTTAGATATTACAGCCACCATAGCTTTTTTCTGGGATGTTGGTAGTTCCCATCCTTTTAAAACACTGTTAAAGAAAACCTTCCAGATCTTTATCACCTTCTTCCCTTCTAGCTTCCAAATGTCCGCAGGAAAACCATCTATTCCTTGAGATTTTCCTGCAGATTCATTATACATCACTGTTTTTATCTCATCACCTGATATCTTAACTGTTAATTGTTGAGCATCATCTACTTATAACGTTGGGATACTTAAGTGTTCCATTAATATTTCCATTTGTGCTGTTTCTTGATTTTCACATTTCTCAGCTTTATGCAAATTTTAATAACGTTTTTTTTTCTTATTATAGGCTCCCTACATTTGGCACCAACACTTTTATTCTTTCAGTTGCCTAAGTTGTTGTGCTTAAAGTTTTTGTGCTCTGGAGTTGTTATCAAAAAACAATTGCTCAACAGCAGTCTTTCTAAACTCATGAATATTATCTAAATAATCCCTTATTATCTCTTTAGCACTATGTGGTTGTGCCTCTTGAATGTCGATTCTCCTTACTCTGCAGTACTTTAACTTTTATCAGCTTCTCTAAATAATCCTGTTACTTCTTAACCATATATTTTCAGTTTTATTTCTAAACTCCACTTTCATTTTATCTTACTCACTAGCTATAACTTTTAAAGACATTTCTGTGATCCCTAATAATTCTCAAATTTCCTTAAATCCTTCTCTTTTTAACAGGTAGGTGGGGAAGCGCCAGTGTCTTATTTTTATTTAATTACCTTGCATTTTAATTGTTGTATGATCTCAAATAGTTAATGGGCATGTGTCAAAGCTTTCAATTAAATGCACATGTTCCTGCGAAATATAATTTCATTCTAGTCTCTCCCAATTATTGTACCTTGGGGAATAATATGTAAATTCTCTCTGAGTTCCTACTGTTGAATTCACATCTTCCATATCAAATATTTTCATAAATTTCTTAAGAAATTTACCATCTTTTGTTAAATTTTCTCTTCTAGGTCCCCTAGATACATCCTCATTGTTGAAAATCAAGTTCCAGTCCCCACATATAAGTAATATTCCCTGCTGAAAGGTAATTATTTATCCCACAATTTTCTTAAGCTCCATCATAGCAGTTTTAGGTGGAATATGACAGTGTAATCCTCCTCCCTTCCCAGTAGCCCTTTACTCTCACAAATCTACCATATATTTATAAAAATATCTATTTTCCCCTTCTACTATCAGTTTTGGAGCTCCTCTGGCAATTAACATAATTATTTCCCTTTTCATTTGTCCCTGATATTCTGCTCAATATCCACTCCAAAATCCTTTCTTTATCAAATTCATATGCTCATTTTTCTTTAAATATGTCTCCTGTAGCAGTGCTATTTGCACTTTGAATTTCTTAATATAACTCAGTACTCTCACCTTTTTGCTTTACCTGTGAGGCCATTTACATTACAAAATAATACAGATAGCATAAGCCATTATGATAAGAAATAATTATTCCCACCTATTATACATTTTAAATGTCTGTTTCCAATATTTATGTTACATGCACCCATTAATGTTTGGCAGGTTGATCTTTTATATAGTTGTTTCTTGTCATCTCCATTTGAACATATGTCATAATTTTCATAATTTTTAAGACTTTTTTGTAATGTAAACCTGCAAAAAAAAAACAAAGAAAAAAGAAACACACCACCATTACATATTAACTTAAAACAAGCACACAAAACTGTGTATATCTTGAAATAACAAAGTTTAACCCTCCCAGATTGACATCTACAGCCACAGGCATTACCAAACCTAAAATTAAAGTTATCCTTGCTAACGTACTGTACATGTTACAGCATGTGCTCCTACTAACACTAATTGCTGTTTGTTCTTTTCTTATCTCTGTTCCCTTCCCACATCTGAAAAATATATTGTATGCTTTCAGAAAACATTAACTTTTAGACTTAAGAAAAAGTGCACTGGATAAAATTAAGCTATACACTGTTCCAGCCAATGTGTTGGAGTATTTAGATACCAGGAAATCTGCTATCTCTTTTTCACTTCCAGTAATTTCAAACTTTATTTTTTTACTGAGCTGCTTGCCCTTTTACCTTTTAAATTTACACTTCCCTCAGTAAACAATACTCAGGCACCTCAAGATTTATTGCCTGCACCTGTAGTCAGCTTGTCTCCATGGAAGCATAAGAACAGAATGTACAACTACACTCAACTGCAGACTTCTGAACTCCCACTGAACATTTATTTGCAAAAGGAAAACTTCTCATTGCATTCACATTTTATTATTTTTCAAACCCATATGCTTACACACACACACACACACACACACACACACACACACACACACACACACACACACACACACACACACACACAATGTTTTTTATATTAAGCCAAGGGGCATTAATCCAGAAATTTACCTAAGCAAATGTAAGAGAAAGCATCTCACTTTTACACCCTACTCCACCCCAGCAGTACACGTTTGCAGCATATTAACTTAAACATGCTTTTTCCCAGCCTTTCTTCTATTTTTACATTGTAATTCCTACATTTCTTAAAGCTAAAAAAACACTTGTTTGCTTTAGTATCGTTATCACATACAACATTCACTGAAAATACCCTCACCAGTCATTTTAGGTACCCCTGACTAAATAAATCTGCTTTACTATATAGCATGCAATTTGTATCATGATGTGTTTTACACAAATACTGTTAAGAACAAAAATTGTTTTATTTACAGTTCCTTTTTTTCTTTTTAGTGTCCTTTCAAACATTAAACCAATGTCCACTGCACCCAAATAACACTGAAAAAAACATGACTTGCTGAATTTTCCTTTCAAACAGTAATTACCTGAACTGGAGTTTATGCTTTTCAGTCCGCTCACAAGTTTAACAACGACAAAAAAAGTCCAAACATTCACAATCACTTTTTCTTGAAAAGCTTTTTTCACAAATGTGATTCATGCTTTGTATTTTCACAGTTATTCTCTAATTCCAGTGTTGCTGGTTTTCTTCCTACTCATCTCCATCTTCCAACACCAGACTCTGGTTAAGTCCAAGGTATTCCTGATTCTTCCAGTCAGCTCCTGTGCTTTTTTCTGTCTCTCAAGCATGTTCCTTTGGAACATTGTTAAAGGTTTCACTGGCAAATTATCTCTATGAGCTTTATTTTCAGAAGCATGAGAAGCAGACACTCCTTCTGTTTAATGGCTCACTTTTTATTGGATAATTGTTTGTATGTCCTCCTTAGCATGTTCTGAATCAAAAATGTTTGATTCCCCCGGGAATAGTATTCTGAAGAGAGATGGATACAGTAGCTTGATTCTCACACCTGCCTCTTGACATTCTCTTATTGCTGGGAAAAATGTGCTTTACTTCTGCCTAGTGTACATTGAATAATTGTTTTCCACAAATACTCTACTGTCTCCAATTTTTAATAATTTGTCTTTCTGCCACAGTTTTGTCAGTATACACTTTTTCTGCTGTTGTGATTGCATCTTTACTAATACAGGTCTTGGTTGCTTTCTCATGGCCTGATTTGGAGCATACACTTCATGTGCCCTTTCATTTAACAAATCCTGCTGTGAAATGCCAGTTCAGTTGCTTATTTGTGTTTTCATAACATTAATAGTCTGTTCCTGTCAGTTTCTCTGGTGCAGCAGAAAATCTCATGTTTTGTCTGCATGCTCTGTCCTCTAAGTCTACTATTTTTAGAAGCAGCTCTTCTTGAGAAGTCTCATAGTCAGCCAGCCTTTTCTTCATTTTGACTTCTGATTTTGCAGTTTTATCAGTTCGTCTGAATAGCTGCTTAAAGCTTCTTCCATTTTTTTCCAGCATTTTGCTATTTCAGTTGATATACTCTTTCAGTGTTTCATTTATTTTAATCAGCTCTGAATACATTTGATTTATTTTTTCCTCTAAATTACTTGAAGCCATCTCTTGTACCAAAGATTGAGCTTGAACTACTTTTTGCTGACCAGCTCCAGGATTTATATTGTTTTACTTATATTTGTTTGTTGGGGTAGTGTACTAATCAATATTGACCAAATTCAGGCTCAGCCCAGGTGAAATACAGATGTTTCACAGACAAAAAATACAAAAATGTAAACAATAACGTAATAGTTCAGACTAATTACACAAAAAATGTACAATACATTCTAGTGAACAAGCATGGTGCAAGAAAAGTGCAATGTAGAATATATACATTTCTTAAGTGGGTCAGTCTTCAGTGAATCTTTTGAGAGGAGAAGAGACTCAGAAAGGAGATTGGTTAGGTGATGTGTCCTGTGTTGAAGAAGGAGCATTTGGCTTGGATGAAGAAGTGCCTTTTGAGGTGCATTCTGAATTTGGAAGACATATTGATTTTCCTTAATGTTTACTGGGAGAGCTTACAAAGTATAGGTGCCTCAGAGGAGAAAGCAAGTGCACTGCTGTGTAGTTTGGTTCTAGGGGCAATGAAAGTTGGTGTGAGTTGTGAGTCAGTATTTTCTCTTCACCTTTTCTAGTCAATTATCTTTCAGGCTGTCTAAGTTTTTTCTTCACTGGCATATAGGCAGTGTACTTCCTAGTCAGTAACTCAATTTTACTAAAGCTGGCATAATTACTAGCCTTATATCTCAATTTCTTTCACACTGGGAGAGCTGAAATTAAGCTGTTGATCAGTGTGCAGCCATTGTGGAAGAGCCACAGTCAACCAATTTGTAATATCATTTAATTTTCCTTATATGTCCCACTCTGTGTAAGCCAGTTTGAACCATTACAGTTTCCCAGTTTATAAAATCCCATCTTTGCTTACTGTTATTTGTGTTTATAAAATGCCGTTCACCTCCCCTCCTATCAGCAGACAAACACCCATGCCCATCACATTGCCCTGTGACAGTATATGCAGAAACTGAACCAGTATTTTCCCAGTCTTGCCTTACCTTTTGTCTGATATTGCCCACTTATTGTCATCATTGCAGCTTTAAGGCTTTTCTCATAGAACAACACCTTTTGATATACGTGTTCTTCACTTACTCCATCATTTTATACACTTTATCATGTCAGTCATTTTACATCATCATCAGTCATTGTCATGCCATTGCTTTGACAGAAATAACAGCTTGCATGCTTATCAAAGTATGTAGTCGATAAAGCTCAATTAATAGGAATGCAGCATGTAATTCATATCATACTTCATTCTTTTCACTATAATTTATTTTTTTCAATTCTGATCTCTACTCCCAGCCATCCTGTTTCTCCAAAGATATTTAGCTATCTCTTTATCTTTGTGCTGCACCTACAGTTGTTTTACTGAAAGTTAGATGTCCTTCCATATCATTGTTGCAGTATTTATAATAAGAAAGGATCTCTTGCCAAGGATAACCCAACATCCGACCACTGTGCTAAAGACTTAAGTACTTAGAGGTGCTATACATCACGTGTTTGCTTCCTGTACATGATGTAAGGCACAAAGTTGACATACGTACACACACATAGAACTTCTTTGCTGCCAGTCCGAACTCTATCATTGAACTTTGGTCTGAATGCCCTTCTGCTGTGCTGGTTACCAAGCCACGTTTCAGATGAGTGCCTCATTGGGGTTTGTTCTTATCTTTTCTTTTTTGTTTAGTACTGTTGGATTTATGTCATCCAGAAAGGGAAAATGTCAGTGTGGGAGGCAAATTCCCCATAAAGACTGTCACAACCAGTGTCTTTTCTGTTTCGGTGCTTACCACGACTATACGCAGTATTCTATCTGCCCGGCTTCTGTCCCTAATACCCCACATAGTTGTCTTTCCTGTTTATCTATTTACCTTGAAAACCAATGTCTTAAGCTGTTGACTCAAGGTGCTGTGGCAGAGTCTTCCCATCCATAGGGTCAGCCGTCTTGGTAGAAAAAGACCAAAAAACTTAAGTCTGATATAGCTGCTGTGCAGCATTCTCCGGATATCTGTCTTGAGGCTAGTGAAAGCCCAGGAGATCATCCTGTGGTTGCCTCAGATTCCTCTGCTGCGAACCCATTGGAGGCCTTTATGGATATGACTTCTCACACTTCTTCTGAGGCTTTACAGACATCTGCTCCTGATGTTGAGGGGGAACCTCAGCTGATTATATCTGAGTGACTGAGGGGGGATTCTCCACATCTTGGTTATGGAGGCGATCCCTACTATGCTTATTGAATGTCACCAAGGGTCTGACCTTCCAAGGGTGTTTTGTGTGGACATCCCACAGAAAAAGAAACCGAAAACATTTCTTGTGTAGTTAAGAATCCCCAACGTGAATGACAGGATTTTACTCAGGGGTTATTTAATGCTTTAATGGCTTTAAAGCCTCCTCAAGGGATGTCCGTGCCTGCTCCTCCCTGGTTTTCCACTCCTCTTAAAAGACCCAGGGAAATGGACTCTTCAGATGAGGAACTGGACAATGGGGAAGAGTCCCTGGCTTACTCTTCTCAAATCCCTTCCCCCTTGTACTATGGTTCAGAGCAAGAGGATTCTATTAGTCCAGATTCCCTTTTGAAGGAACTCTCCTTTGGGGATACAGTTGCACGCATGATGGAATTTTTAAAGTGGGATTTTTCTTAAGTTTCTGATATTCAAAAAAGGTATAATGAGCTCCTCCAGATGGAGTCTTCTAAGCCGTCACTTCTTCAGCCTGTTCTAGCTGCCCTCCTGGATACCTTTTCAGCAGCTTCTGTGGCCCCTGATTCTCAGCCCCATGCTCACAAAAAACCTGATAGATTTTACAAGGTGCCTGGTGAATGTAAATTTCTTTATAAATGCCTTTCTGCAGAGCCTTCTGTAGTGTCTGTCTCTTTTGACAATCCTTCAAAGCTGTTGCCTTCTACTGAGTTGCTTCCTTCAGATAAGGATAGTAAGGCCATGGAGAGGCCCCACAAAAAGGTTTATATTTTGCCACTTTATCATTTCAAACCACAAGACTCATGTGACCAGGTATGTTTTAGCCCTACTTTCTCAGATTTCCAAAGTGGTTTCTGATCTCCCTGATTCAGAGGGAAAGGTTTCTGCCCTTTCCCTGTTGGACTCCACCTCTCAAGTTGCTCTCCACTCTGTCAAATGCAGCTATAATGCAGCTGATGCCTCCTCCAAGGCTGCTGCCTTTGGTTCCATTATGAGGCATTAGTCTTGGCTTTGTCTTCAGGCTTTGCCTGATGACATTAAGGTCAAACTGTTGGATGCTCCTTTGGATAATAAAAATCTTTTTGATGTTGCTGCTGCTGAACTTTTCAAGTCTCTTCAGTGCAAGGGTAAAGCCTTGCAGGAGTTGAAGCATATTTTGTTTTTCCTATTTCTAAGTTTCAGAGGAATTACCCCTCCAAATCTACTTTTGTTCTTAGACAGTCTTGCCATCCACCTAAGGGAAAAAAAGGGTTCTAGACGTGTGCCTTCTGCTAAGTCTACTCAAACCCCTGCCTCCCAGAAACCTGCTTTTCAGGATAAGCTAGGTTCCATTTGACAATTTACTTTGTTTCCCTCGGCCAGGTTTCCTTATCCCTCCATCTTTCTGTGTCTCTTCCAAATTGGTTAATGATCACAACAGAGTCTTGGGTTCTGTCCATTGTCCACCAGGGATATATCATGAGATAGAAATCCTTCCTCCCTTTTTGGGTATCCCTTAACCTCCTTAGGAACACCTTCCTCTTTCCCCAGAGATGCTTTATTCTCTTTTGGTCCAGAATACCATTCAAGCTATGCCTCCTGCCCAGGTAAAGAGGGTTTTTAATTGCAGAATGTTTTTGGTTCCCAGAAAGGAGGACACTTTGTGACCAGTTCTGAATCTATCACCTTTCTCAAGATTCCTTCCTTTCAAATGTTGTCTGTTCAGACTCTCTTTCCCTTTCTTCTACCCCAGGCCTGTCTGGTCTCTGTGGATCTCAAGGATGCCTACCTTCATATCTCCATCCATCCCCTTTCAGGAAATGTTTATGTTGCTTTGTTTCTTCCTTGCATTTTCAGTTCTCTGCTTTGCCCTTTGACCTCTCTACTGCCCCAAGGTATTCACCAAATGCCTCATTCCTCTCATTGCCTTTTGCAGGATGAGAGGAGTTCAGATCTTTCTCTTTTCTGGAAGATCTGCTCTTTCAAGCTTCTTCCCCTGATGCTCTGCTTCAGGATCTCCAATTTACTATTTCTGTATTGCAGAGTCTGCGGTTCACTATAAACTTTCAGAAATCAACTCTGATCCCTTCTCAGGATCATATTTTCCTTCTTGCTGGCTTCAGACCATCCTCATGCTGGCATCTCTGCCTGCCCCCAAGACCTTGTTTCTTACTGTGTTTTTCCAGTCTTTTCTTCCTCTGGCTTCAGTTACAAACAGAGACTTTCTCGGGGTCATCGGGTTCATGGCTTCCACTATTCCCGTGCTCCCAATAGCCAGGCTCCACTTGAGAAAACTGCAGTGGTACCTTAAGTCAGTGTAGCTCCAACATTGCCACTGCCTGGACTTCCCAGTCCCCCTCCTTCTTTGTCTCAAGCTCAAACTTCAGTGGTGGATTCATCAACTTTCTCTCAGTCCAGGGCTTCCTTTCCAGGCTCCAGTCCTGACTCAAGAGCTATTTACAGACTCCTCAGACAAGGGGGCTCCTTTGGCTCTCTCAAGGTTCAAGGAATCTGTCATATTCATCAGAGTTCAGACTACATCATTGTAAAGGAGATGAGGGCTCTGCTTCTAGCTCTTCAAGCTTTTCATTCACTCTTTCATCTGAGGCCCGCAAAATTTTCACAGACAATACCACAATAATGTGGTATGTAACAAGCAAGGGGGTACAAGGTCCTATCTTCTTTGCAGACTAACTCTTCAGGTCTGTGCTCTAGCTGTCCAGTATCAAATGACTCTTCAGGCTGTTTACATTTCCTCAGAGCACAGTCTAGTAGTAGACTCTTTGAGCAGGTCTAGCACAATAGCTCACAAATGGATGCTTCACAGAGGTGTTTTCCTGGACATTGTCCATTCCTCAGGTAGATTTTTTTGCATCCCTTCTGAACAGACAACTTTGTCTATTCTGTTCCAGAGTCCCAATTCCTCTGGCTTGGAAAGTGAATGCTGTGTCTTTCCTTGGAAGGAGATGTTTCTGTACACCTCTCACCCTTCTCCATTACTATGAGCCTTGCACAAGATCAGGCAAGACTCTACAAAATATTGCTAGTGACTAATTTTTGGCCCAGGTAGCATTGATCCCCACTTCTTTCTCACTTGGCCAGGGACAATCACCATAAGTTACCTCTTTGGGTGGACATTCTTACACAAGTTGAGGGGTCTCTTATCCATCCTCACTTATCCACCCATCAGTTGATGCTATTGGTGATAGGGTTTTGATCCTTTTTAGGCATCTCTTTTCTATGACTGTGCTTCAGTCCTGCAGGAGACCAGGAAGCCCACTACCAGGAAATTATATTTGTCCAAATGAAAAACATTTTTTCCTGATGCCTGTCTTGCCATCAGTATCCCCTATTTATGAAGGTTCCTCTGATTTTGTCTTATTTGTGCGATCTGCTCCATGCTGGGTTGGAATAGTCTTCAGTTAAACCTCACCTGTCAACAATTTCTTCTTGTCTGCCCTTGACTCCTCCGGAGTGTACATTTGAGGTCATGCAATTTCTTAAAACTGCCCTTCATATCAGGCTCCCTAGGCCTGTTCTGCCTTCCTAGGACCTTAGTTTTGTTCCTGAAAATTTGACTCGGCTTCCCTTTGAGCCTGCTGCTTTAGCTTCCTTACAGCATTGTACTTCTAATACTGTTCTTCTTTTGGCTCTCACTTTGACCAAGAGGGTGTCTGAACTTTAGGCTGTCGTGCTGTTCCTCCTTTTTTAGTTTTCCATAGAGACAGGGTGTCACTTCATACTAACCCTTCTTTTATGCCCAAGGTGATTAGTGATTTGTTCCTTAATCAGTCTATTCATCTGCCTTCCTTTTTTCCATCTGCGCAGTCTACCAGGGAGAAAGTTCTTCATATCTTGGATTGCATAGACAGTTCCAATATTATTTGGATAAAAATAACGCTATTCGTAAATCTGAGCAGCTTTTTGTTTCTTTTATCCCAGGTCTTTGTGTTTGGCTGTTTCTAAGCAAACCATCTCTTCCTGGATTTCTAAGACCATTTCTTTTTGTTATTCTTTTCATGGTAAATGTCTTTCCTCTTCAGTGAAGGCTCATTCTGCCAGGGCTGTTGCCTCCTCTGGTACTTTTTTCAAGGTGCTGGATACCAGTTCCATCCTTGAGGCTGCTACTTAGTCGTATGTTAATACCTTCACTAAGCATTACAAGTTGGATGTTATTTCCACGGCTGCAGCTGGCTTTGCCAAAGCTATCCTGCATGGGTTTCTGGAGGGCTGCAGAAGTGTCTTCATTGCTGAGATGCTGGTTAGGGCAGAAACTCTCTGAATCCACTTGTGTGAAGTCTGTCACCCTAGTGAATTTGGAGAGTAGTGGTCCCCACTATTTGGGAATGAATGGGTTTGAGTCATGGGGGGGGCTTAATGGTCAGTAAGGCAGATCATGAAAGCTCATAGAATAAATTGTCAGTTTCCTTTTCTTGCAGTCTTTCATTGCATCTTCAAATTATAGTTGATTCTTCAGTGTAACTTTAGAATAATCATGCTGTGCATATATTGGACTTCCCCAGCTGATAATTTTCTACTTGTCTGTCACAATTTCTGTGGTATCTCTTCTTTTCTATAATATCAAGAACTCTATCATCATTTTAAGTTTCCAAATTCTAAGTTCCAGTTCTGGCAGAGACAAATGTTTTACCATTGTTGTCTTCAACATACCCTTTGTGAATTCACTCTACTCCACCATCTTGTTTTTCATATAATCCAACAAATCTTTTCCCTTTCTCACTTACTGTAACTCCATGGAGTTTTAATTTCACTTTCTTGACTTCCATTCCTGTCAGATATTCCTTACATTTCTTTACTGATTCATCAGCCTTGTCTAGAATCTTGCCAATTTTCTTCTTAACAGGTTCCATGACTACCTGCTGGTCATGCAGGAATTCATATGTACTTCAGGCAGTCCATTCAAGTTCCACAGCTCAAGTCACATAACTTACAGACTATTTGCAACCTCTGCCATATTAGAGTCTCAACATTTTCACTTCTCTTGCAGCATGCATTGCAAAACATCATGAACACATGTATGTAATTGGTGACTAACTTCTTCCCAGTACTCAGATTTTAATACACACTGCGTTTCTTCCACTTTTAGCTCAAAGATGATACCTTCACATTGTTATAGACTGAAAACCACATGAAATCAACTTTTTCTAAATATTTATCAATTTGAACCAACATCGAACATGCTTATAATACTTAATAGTATTTTGAAAGATACAGTATTTGCCAGGCAGTTTCTTTATGTTCAGGAATTCATTTGGAGGCTGGACCATAGTAAGCTGTCTGTTAAGCATGATATGTACAGACCAGTGTGTGAATGTAATTTTTTAGGGCATTAAAATGAGTGATCATATTTTCATATTTAGTAATAAGAGTATATGCTTTATTGTGTGAAAAATCCAGATGTACAGATATGGTTGTTTTGTATAATATGGTTTAGGACATTTAGGTGTGCCATGCTGATATTCTGACTTATGCAGAACATACATAAGGTATTGAGGCAATATATTTTCTTGCATTTATCTCACTGTATTGAATGGAACCTCACATAAAGAACCCCTACTTAGTTATATACAAAAAAGCTATAGAAGGATTGCTGATGATCATGTCCAACAAATAGGATGAGGAAGTCTGAGGACAAGTATATATCATATTCCTTGGAAAATGTTACAATTTAAAAAAAATGGAATAAGTAAAGATGTATGTCTTTGTGTGCTGAATAGACGACAGGAAGTTACAAGTGATTGCCAAGCTCTGTGGGGCAGAGAGTTAAAGCCCTGACTACGACCCAAACAACCTGAGTTCAGATAATGACTTGGACAATGTAACAGCCAGGCAGGGGAGGGAGAGAAGCAAGTGGGTTACTCCAACTTATGCATCCCACAGGAAAGGAAAGGAAAGGAAAGGAAATGGTGGTTCCTGGTTGGATGATTATTCCCATGCAGGGGAAGACTTGCGTGACAGCAGTAGCCTTAGACAAGAGGATGTGAACCTGGAGAACCCAGGCCAATGACAGTAGTCTTCATGTAAAAGAAGGACATAGGATGCCCCAGTGATGAAAAGGATTTCACACCAGCCACCAGGGAGCCTGGTTAGGGCCACAACAAGAACCTTCATTGTCAGGATGCTGGGGAGTGCACAAAGCACCCTCTAGGCTGCCTGAATGATTGTCCCTGTAGACTGTCTCCCCCATGACGACAACATATCCAGTATGGAGGGGGGTTAAATGCACTCATATCTAGTCAGGGGAGTCTTGATAGTTGACAGGCATGGGGAAAAACATCCCCTACGAAAAAGTTATCAGTGAAAGGTTAAATGTTTTATAGAACAGTAGTGGGAAAACAGTGTTTAGTTTTTGGTTGTTCTGAGTAAGAATCTTGGAAGTGCTCTTTTTAATATATAATATTATTAAGAGTTTTGAAAAGGAAAATCATAGAAAAATAATCTTATTTTATAAATATAAACAAGGATAGTATTGCATATGGAATCTATGAAGGGAATTGGGTTCATTTTAGTTGGTAGGACAGTATTTTATGGCACGTTATATAAAATATGGATTAGAAAATGTAGTCATGTTTTATATAATGAACAGTTGAGAAAAAAAAAAGAAATAGCTAGTCTTTGAAAGCTGTACATTTTAAAAAGGAAAGTGTATTTTTTAATGAGTTGTGTTTCAGCTGTATACTTCTTTTGATCATTGAATATTTTTTATATGTGCCATGGGATCTTCTGTATCCTCCTAAGCCATTGCAAACTCAGTCCTTGTTTTAGCATCTCATCTGAAGGATAGCACCTCATGAGTGTAGCACCTCACCCCTTGTGCTGCACAGAAGTATTAGTAATGAAATATAAATCCAGGCATCTGTTGTGAGGATATAACCCATAACTGTCTGATCTTCTGATGGCATCAGTAGTGAATGTGCTACCTGCTGAGCCATTGACATTGTTATCTATTATCTACGTTTGCTAAAAGGTGGACTTCTTGTTGAGCGATTGACACTGCAGGTGCATTGGTAGCACCTTACTGCAAGCCTGTAGTTGCAGGAGTTAATTCACTGACTGCCCTGTATGCCATTTGGATATAAGGTTAGAATGATGTCACAACACATTTGGTTGGTGAATGCTAATTTTGAGTTAAAATATGATTACAGATATGCATTTTTAGCCTGCTTTCAGCTTTGTGGATATTAAAGTTCCTTTGATGTCTATATACTGCCAGCAAGCTATACAATTTTGGTTGCATATTGTTTCAGCTTATAGCATTCAGCAAGCATAGATTTTAAAACTGCTGATGGAATATGTGACCTTTTGGGAATTTTGTCTTTGTAGTAAGTAATTCCTTCTTTGCTTATTCACCATACAAGGCACACTTCTTATTGCAGGCCTGTGTAGCATACCTCCCAATTGTCCAAAATTTCACAGAATGTCCAGATTACATTTACCTTGCATTTTTTTGTCTTTCCCCTCATGAAATTTGTGGTTTTCTGACAAATCACTGAAGACTGCAGTCACTAAAATAATAAACATGTTAGTTGTAGACTTCACATCCTTCAGAAAATGCATGGTAATGTGAAACCTGTTATTCTAGTAGCTTTCCAGGTTTATAAGAGCAATATTTAAAATCTGTCCTAATTTTGTTTTTGTTGACCATTATTTTTGGCTTTATCCAGAATTCTTGTGCAAAGTGGTTGAGAAATTTGCTTTGTAGTGCATATCATGCTGGAACCTACTGTGATGTAGGCTGACAAAAGCCTTATATAAGCATTATTTTCCTTGCTACTCAAAAACTATTGTTTATTTGACTGTGATTTCTTTTTTTTTCTGTTACATCTTCTTCTGCTACCTATCCTGCTTGCCATCAGCCCACCTCAGCCAGGTAATTGGCCTTTTCAGTCAACCATCCCATGACTGTTCGGTCAGTGGTGGAGATGAGAGTCAGACAGCAAAGATGCTATCATTCGTACCATTTCTATGTTTTTTGTTCTCTAACACAGAGGCAGGACATATAGCACCTGCCCAAATATGCGTGCATTATTTACAAAATTTTAATAACCACCTCTGATTAAATATACTGAAAAGTATGACAGATGACTAAAAAAAACTTATATTAAAACTTCAAAGAGAATATAAATCTAACCAAACCTCAGACCAGCTAATGAAACATTTAAAAAGATGCCTATTAGGGAACATCCTGTGGCAAAATAGAAACAGTCAAAATACTTTTCCATGAACATTCATTGTTTAATTCCTTTGGTTGCGAAGTATCAAATGTCAATGTAAATAATTTCTCTTTATGTAATGTCCTTCTGTTTCGTCTTTCATCCAACATAATTTGTCCCAAAAGGGTAGCCTGTAAAAGATTACTATTACTGTTACGCTTTTTTTAAAAAAATGCATTGTTGCAGAGCTGCTTTCTTTTATATGTTTTTGTGTCTAGGACATGCTCCTGCAATTTCTTTTTAAATATTCTACTTGTTTGGCAAATGTAAACTAAATTGCAAGGACATCAGAGGGCATAAATCACTACCTTGGTATTACTACCAAATTCATAAGTTAATTGTAGTGTTGAAAATTTGTATTACTCATTTGTGACACCATGTCATAACCACAGCACAAAAAAAAAACTTGCAAAGATTTTTTTTCACTTCTAATAGCAAGTTAGCTCTTGCATTACATGTCTTCCTTATTTAAAACAATTCGCCATAAGGCAATGATGAGCATACATATCTGGGATGGTAACTGTATAGGGATAAAGAAAGCTGTTGGTTTTGTGTGATTTTTTTTGTATTGACTTCCTTTCTTACTACTCCTTTGAAAGTCTCAACCAAAAAATTGATTTTACACTCATCCAATGTATAGGATAAAAGAAAGACCATATTTATTATGACACAGTTCCTGACAAAAGGCACATCCAAGAGAAGGATCTCATTTTCCTACTTCTCCTTGTAGCGTTCCTTGACCAAGCATGACTACATGGTAGCATTGTTTGCTCTTTTCTCTTCTCATGACATTTCTTTGATTCCCATAGAAATGCATTGTTTTAGTCATTTTCTTTTAGACCACATTCTAATTTATGTTTTTTTCTTTCTTTTTGACATAATTTCTTCTGTTTATTTAATCTTATTGGTCAAATTCTTAAGGATATTATCTAATTCTTTATCACTAGTTGTTTTCTTAAGCTTAAGAATAAGCCATTTTAATGTCTTTTGTTACTTTTTTGTTTCAAAATGTTTCTTTAAGAATTTGACCATTCAGATGCACATTTATGTGTAGCCACAATCCATTTTTTCTTAAAAGTTATTTTTTTGTATCCTTACTATTAAATGGAGCTATAGAGCTCTTTAATTCTCTTAACCCTCTCAGCATAAAGTCTAAGTCTAAATATTGTTTTAGAAGACAAAATATTCAAGTAAATGTTTATTTCGAAGATCATAGACTTTTCTGATTTATTTACCCAAGTTTGCCTTTTAACTAGCAACACAATAAGAGCATTTGGAACAAGTAAGGCAGCTGTGTTTAAATGTCTGTGTTGGCATGAAAAAAAATAAGCTGTCCAAATAATCATTACTATTGATCACAACATCTACACCTCCTTCCTGTCTTTGATTTAAGGTTTCTACTCCTAAGCGTCATCCATTGACCTCTGTGTTGAGTTTAATAAGTTATTAAACACACAAAGAGTACCTGAAAATGATGTAGAAGGAATACTCAAATCCAAAGCCATAATAATATTAACTACAACAGATTAAATATACTAAAAAGTACAACAGATAACAAGTAAAAACAATAAAACTTTTACTAAAACTTCATCTTAGCCCTTCTTCTAATACCTTCAAAGAGAATATAAATCAAACCAAACTTCTCATCAAAAGAAGCATTTAAAAAACATGCATTAGAGTGCATCCAGTTACAAAACAGAAACAAATAGTTCTATAGACAATTAATTCAAAATACTTTTCTATGAACATTTATTGCTTAATCCCTTTGGTTGCAAAGTATCAAATTTCAATGTAAATAATGTTTCTTTATATAATAGACTTTTTTATATTTGTCCTTCTCTTTAATTTAACATCATGTGTTCCAAAATAGTAAATTACAAAGCTTTCTCTGCAGTTCGAGGATAAGCTCTCCAAAACTTCAAATGGATGACACAAACCAGTCAAAGCATCAGCTTAGCAAACTCCTAAAGAAAGTATTAAGTATTAAATCCCAAGTATTGACTCCAGAAACTGAATGTATGTCGTAAATCTGAGGGTATAAGATGGCAATATCTGCAAATTACAAATCTTACATATTATGGTTTTGAGTGGGGAGAAAAAGAGTAAACGAGTAAGTTTATAAACCTAAGGACCAGCTTGCTGAAAGTAAAACAGAAACAAAGTTAAGATATACAGATATAACATATTTTGATAAAAGAGAGAGAGGTAGGGATAGAGATAATTTAAGAAGCAAATGACAATAAATCTCGGGTAATAACATTCCAGTTCACTAATTTGCTTCCTCCATTAGCTAGCTATACCAATACAAAGCTATTTTATGTGGCAAGCATCTTCATTTAGCTGTAGTATACATGACTGGGGAAATGAAGATGCTAGGTGGCACTGTCTGCAGATCATTGCAAATTGTGAGCATATGGTATGGCACTAGATGACTGTACAAGTGTTATAGGGCATTATTATTGGTAAAATACAGTCGGTCCTTTTCTCTTTGTTACCTCATCCTGATGGTTGTATTTTCTGGTTGTTTGGCTTTATTATGCAACCTTTAAGTTTACCTACTACAGCAGTTACTTGTCTTACACCTGTTAAAGCTATATAATTGAAAGGGGGTGTAGAAGATGAATATATTAGATGCAAATGTATGATGTACCTGAGATTTCATTCAAATGGTTATTTTCATTTTTTTACTGTGATATTTGACAGAATTTGCAAAAAAACATGTTTTATTAAAATAAAAAATTCAGTACATGTCATGTGCACTAATAATGTACTGGTGTCTAAACACAGAATGAGTGGATGTGTAAAGTGTTAGTAACAGAGAAGCATATAGTTTGTTGTCAGATGGTGACTCCTCAGCCCAGCCTTTTTCCTTGTCAGTTGGATAAACTGTTAATTGTACTTAATTGACAACTGCTTTCTTTTTCTTTCTTTCATTACCATCTCTCTCAGAAATCTGTTCTATGCAGTCCTGCATTATTTTGCTGCTTCTGACCATTGTACCTCTTCTGATTAAATGTAATTCACTACCCTTTCTCATGATCCCCCTGAGCTGTCAACCTTGTAACTTCAGACTATGTCCTTTTGTTTTCATGCATCTTTTTAGAAAGATGGCACCCAGCCATGTGCATTCTTTGGATTCCTTGTGGTATTTGAACTTTTTATGTTATCTTTTTCTATATTCTTTTTTTTTTTCAAAAAACAAATTTATTTATACAGACACCCACAGGCATACATGTAGTTTATCTTAATGATAGTTTGTAGACAAAAGGTCTGATAAGAACACATACTAGGTACATTGCATGGAAATTGGTGTTTATTTTTTGTTATCTCTACTGTTAGCAGGTCATGACAAGTTTATCTGCATGCTTGGCACGTCTTCACAAGTTTGTCTACATCCTTGTCTCACCATCAAAATATTCCCTTAAACCCACCATCTCTCTCTCTCTAAAATTGAAGTAAATGTTCACACAGTGCACGTGCATAGCAGTCACCTATACCTCCAAAACACACTAGCTGATGTAAAACAACCACATCAAACCTAAATCTATACTTATTTTAATAAAAAATAAATTAAAGAAATAAAGCACAGGCTGCATTTCCTATCCATTCTAGTCTAAAAATGTGTAAACTAATGAAAAATAAGCTAACTAAAAAGTATAACTAAACAATAACTAAGCCATAAACTAGCAAGTGCACTAGTCTGAAGACCTTTTCCAGACACAAAACAAGTATGATTGCAAAAGTGTTAAACTATGTCTTTATAATGTGACAGTAGGCATTTACAGGGAAAGGCAATAATTATTCTCCTTCACAGGAACTGCTTGAGAATAACACATAGTTTTACAGTGCAACAACAGTTATTTATCGAAAAGGAAGTTACTCCGTCTTTTTACCATGAAATGCAGAGCAGTAACAATATCAGTGCATTACTGAAAACAGTGAGTGTTAGATGATATACATATTTAGTGTGACACTGCTGATTTAAGTGTAAATGAGTGAATATTAGTACATGATTTGGTTTATCAAACACAAAGAGTATCTATCCAAAATATTTTAAGACATTGTAAGGGGGTCTGTTTTAATATAAATTCAAGTTGGACAAAGAAAGACAGAGGCAGTATAGCAGTGTAAAGATATACTGCAATTAGTGAGCATTTCTGCTTTCATAGCCATACAATAATCCTTCATGTTGGCAAGGACAGTGGTTTATTGAGAAATAACCATGAAATATTTTATGTTAAATTTTGAGAGGAGGAGGTTAGATGGAGAAGTATTGGTTTAAAAGTGAAGATTTGTGTATATCAATGCATAGGAGAGAGCATAGTGAAGTAATGGAGGAGGGGCATTGACAAGAAAAGAAGAATGGAGAGTAAGTGAATTAGTATTATTCAAGAAGTGAGTGGTAGTTCTGTACAATGAGTGGTGCAACAATAGAGACAGTAGTTGTAAAAGGGATAGTTGGTGTGGTAAAATACAGAACATGGAAATAATGCTGGGACAGTAGTAAGGTAGGTGTGTAATAGACAGTGGATTTTACTGTCTGTGGTCTGCCTCTACTACGTCATTTCATTAACATGATTCAGATCTATTAATCCTGCTAACGCCTGGAGTATATACTAAATGTTGCACACACATACCATTTAGGAAACTGAGCACATTGTTTGCAACTAACCCACTTTGTCTTATTGCACATTCTCATAATGTCTGTGGATTTTAAAATACAATTTGATAAAGTCCTTATCCAATCACTTTACATAGTTTGCTTCAATATGACTACCATTTTAATTTATGTAATTTGGCTATTTTCTCTCTTCTTGCTGTCTGTGCGCTTCTTCCATGTAATCAGAATTTCATAACAGACAGTACATAAGCAAGACCCTTATTATTCATTTCTGTTATTGCAGAGCTTCACTTCAGCTTCATCAAAATATTCGCTAACAAAGTTATTTATTGCTTTGTACATTAAGGTGCATGTTAACTGCCGCGGTGGTGCAGCGGTAGCGTTGTCGCCTCACAGCAAGAGGTTCTCCTGTTCAATTTTCGGCTGGAGCACCTTCTGTGTGGAGTCTGCATGTCCACCCCACGGTCAAGTGGCATTCGAAAGACATGTGTGAATGGGCGTGCCTTCGTTGAAGGTTGGGCGTCGAGCTGGCACCTCGGCACCGTAAAAATCTACTGTCATTCATTAGCGGACTGGAGTTCTGCTGTGGCGACCCCTAACCGGGAAAAGCCAAAAGAAGAAGAACAACAACAACAACATTAAGGTGTACGTTATACATGCCATTTTCAGCACTTTATTTTGGCAAGTGTTCATCCAAACTGAATGCATACTGGTGCCAGTACTTTGTTGTACATCATATGTAGTCTTTAGAATCAGCAAAACATATAAATAGTACCTCTCTAAACAGGTCGTGCAGCATAAATGTATCTAGTGGGATCTACCTCATAACACCGACAAGTGAAAACACAGACAGCGAGATCACCGACACCACAAAACCGAAAAAACACGAAAGTTCACATGCCCGACAAACCACAATCCCGACAGTCAACAAAACAAATTCCTTTTCCAAAAAACACACACACAACACAAGCACACCAAAAACCTTACAAACCTACACTAAACCTTACTTACACAACTATCTATGCACTAACCCTAACCCTAAGGTCCGTCACTATCGCACACTTACCTTACCCGCACCCTAACCCTAAAGTCCGTCACTATCGCACACTTACCTTACCCGCACCCTAACCTCCGTCACTATCGCACACTTAGCTTACCCGCACCCAACCCTAAAGTCAGTCACTATCGCACACTTACCTTACCCACACTCTAACCCTACAGTCCGTCACTAGCACACACATACCTTACCCGCACCCTAACCCTAAAGTCTGTCACTATCGCATACTTGCACAGTCGAGCTCATTTCCCATGTCGGTGTTTTCAGCGTCGGGATTTCGAACTGTCGATTATTTCCGTTGTCGGTCGGTGTTCTCGTTGTCGGTGTTTAGAGCTTTTGTTGTTCTCAGGTAGATCCATCTAGTGCCAGTCCAATAAATACCACAAACTGTAAAATATCAGCACCAAACTCTGTTAAACTGACTCGCTATGTTAATATGTATGCCTTTGTTTCATAATCCTATATTTTTTAATTTATGTGGTTGCTAATGCATTGACACTCAGCATTTCTGTAAATAAATCAGAATCATGAACTTTAAATAATGCTGCATCTACTTGGCAATGAGACATAGCAGCTTCTGTGTGTCTGTAAACATATTCCTTCTTGTATCTGCATGCATCATCAGATGGTTTATTTTTGTGTACCTTTTTCTCTGCCTTCACATTTCTGTTCCTCATAGTGCTGGCCCATGGTGAATTACGTTTCTAGGAATCTTTGGTCTTTTCTGCCTTTGACTGTGATATAAAAGCCTATTGGCATAGTCATAGCATATGAAGACGAGACAAGCAACTGTTTGTTTATTTACTTATCATTGAGCTAGACCACTGATTTATTTTCAGGGAAAATGCATGACTCAGAGAGGCATGGAAAGCTCTGGACTGTGAGAAAAAGGCTTTTCTTTAAAAAGGAAAGAAACAGTTTTTATTTCAATTCTGCTTAAATATTTTAATTTGGATTTATAGTGAGTGAACTGTGTGGCGGTACTTTTTTGCTTTTTCCATGTTTTAGCTAAAAAAAGGTTATTTGTTTGCATCTTTTTAGCTTGTTCTGGGGCCTTAGTCTTGTGGCAGAACTGTGAACTACTGCCAGATATGAGCCCTGTTTAGTCATTTATTACTGCACTTTTTCCATAAGCAGTGTTACTGGTACATTTCTGCATGGGCTGGTGCCTTAGACTGCCATAGAATTGCAGTATTGTAAGTATTGTTTATTCTGCTCCAAGACTGGTGCTTTAGTGCTTTTACAGCTGTTTATAGTCCACTTTTGCAGCTAAGAGTTTTATATTCTGCTTATAATTTACCAGCTTAAAGTTGCATTCCAGTACTTTTCTATTGCACTGTTCTTTATGTGTGCCCCACCTCCTCAATGAGATATTAAGCTAAAGTTTCTGAAAGTCTAACCTACCTGGAGTCATTGGCCTGTAGTTCATAGTCATAGGACTACAGCTATATTGGCTTTATTTGATTGGATCCCTCTTTAGCAAGCCTACTGTATCCAGCACAGTGCTATGCTCACCCAAGATCTTTTATGAAAGATTCGGCAAGTGTGCCGGAACCACAGAGTGGGACCCCCCACACACACACACTTTTACAGCTGCAAGACCATGGTGGCAGCATCTTCTATGGTCCCAGACATCTGTGCTTGCAGTCTTGCTGTCTGCGCAGTTTTAAAATGCGTTAATGCTCACATCTGCTGCCCAATTGCCCAAGTGCTTTTGCTGTTTCTAGGTACCGATTGCCCAAGTGTTTTTGCTGCTTCCAGGTAAGGAGAGTTTTTGATCACATTAGTTGTTGCCTGAGTGTTTTTGCTGTCCTTAGGTACAAGAAACAAGAGCCTGAATTCTCCACCCTTACCAACACTTGTGATAATGGTTTGTGTTACTTAGGCTCAAACCCTGTACCTTAGGTACAAGAAACAAGAGCCTGAGTTCTCTACCCATACCACCACTTGTGATTCAAGAAGTTGAGTTCAACTGTCTAGATTTTCACAGCATATTTGGCTGATATTTTTTCTCTGTTTCTTTTAAAATGTGTGGTTTTCTGACAATTCAGTGAGAACCGAATTCACTAAATAATGATAGCCCTTTAAGTTTCAGTCTTCCTAACTTTCAGGAAACACATGGTAACACAAAACACTTTATTCTAGCAACTTTATAAAATTATACAAGCAATGTTTAAAACGTGTCCCTGTTTTGGGGCCTTTGTTGCCCCCCCCCAATAAATTTTGGCTTTTTCCAGATTTCTTGTGCTGCAAAGTTGAGAGATTTAGTTGAGTATCAAGTGGATTTTACAATGAGCTGAGAGCATCAGGGGAAGCGAAGTTTAGTGCTGATTATGCCAAGTCTGTTTGCATTGTTAGTAGCACAACAGGTAGTATACTTGCTTTTGATGCAGAATGCTGTGGGTTCTACAATCACAACATGCAGATGGATTGTTGATACTGTGCTGTGTTGTACTTTAAAGGGAGTGGATGCTGCAGTCCTGTGAATCTCCTCCTTTGGAGGAGTTACTTAGTAACTATGAACCTGTTATCAGTTTGCCATCCATTCCCTATTGCAATATTACTAGCTTGTCATTTTTTTTTCAATGTAACTTAGGCAATTCTTCAAGGGCAACAGCCACTTTATTTGTAGAAGAAACAATGAAATATAAAGTTGTTTGCCAGCAGCAACCTCTTCATTAATTACAGATCCCTTTAATATGGAATTATTTAGATGACTTACTTCTGCAGAGATTGTGCATATTTACTGATATTGGTGGATTGTAATGACAGAAGTTTGAGTAGACTTTTATGATGGAAATGTTCTGAATTGGGCAGTTTTGTCAATATTGGTTCACAAATTTTGTTTCATTGGTTACTGGAAAAAATGTTCAAAACAATGCATTTAAAACACCCTCTAACAAGTGTGGTATGTTATACAAGAAATATAATTTAATACAATCAAGAAGGTGAATCAAAGAATGCATACATGTATGCATGGCCCTAAAAATGTGTAAGGAGCCTATTGTTTGAAAACAGTCCAGATGTAAGCTTAGCCCTCCACTGGCCAGATGCAAAATGAATGTGGGTTTTCATGCCATTTCAATGAATGTGAGTTTCAAGGCCAGAGAAGTTTACTACTCATGCTATGTCTGTTTTCATTGCCAGACTGTATTGTTTGTTTAGCACATTGCTATCACTGTTTGTGCTATTTTCTTTCAATATCTGTAATCATTGTAGAAGTAAATAAGAAAACAGTATGCATGCTGACAGGTTTGAGTGATGTTTATGGTAATTGAGGAGAAATAGCCAAGTAATGGAACACTGGAGTGGCTGCTGCTGGAGCAGTAGGAGGTTGCTGCAGGAGGGGATGCTCCTGCAGAAGAGGATGCTCTGGAGGGGCCCAATCTATTACCCTGCCTAGGGCCCCCATTTAAGCATGATCCAGCTCTGGTATTTTGCATTGCTATTTACTTTAAATGATCAGAAGTTGGAATGAAACCACGAAGTGTCAGCGGTAAAAAATAATAAGCACCTTTGTTCTGTGTTTGACAATAAAGGAAAGAAAGCGGTTATTATTTTTTACAACTGGCACTTTGTTGTTTCATTCCAACTTCTGATAGTTTATGGTTTTCCTTGTTATTTTAATAATTAATAACAGTCATATTGTTAAACATGTCAGTGCAGTTCTGTGGATTATAGACCTCAGTTTATCTCTACAAAGAGACCAGTCACCAATGGAGTCCCCCAAGGTTCATTGCTGAGAATTTTTCTGTTTGATGTATACATCTCAAAAGTAAAAGGAAATACCAAAGGGCTTTGGCCGACTAAGTTGGAGATGACTGCTTGCTAGGAGCAGTTGTTGAATTCCCAGATAACTTAACCATCATGCAGGAAGGTTTGTCCCAAACAATAACTGGTGTCAGAATCATGAATTGAAACTAAACTCCAAAAAATACGTTACGGTATCCTTTGGGAAGTAATCTACTCCAGTGAACTGCCAAATTGACAGTACCCCCTGAGAATTGACCCAGTTGTTTGGCATTTGGGAACTTGTGTGTACAGTGACCTAACTTTTGACCAACATGTGCCCAGAGTCATAAAGTATTTCTATATTGCACAGCTTATAAACAAATTGATTATGACTAGATCTAGTGATGTTATTGTCCCCTTTACAAAGCCATAATTAGGTCAATCATTTTGTATAATGCCATGTTTAACATGTATCTGTCCAGACCCATGCAACAGTTGGAATCCCCACAGAGATACCTTACTAAAAGGATACAAGTTTTAAACAATAGGTATGTCTGGACCACCTCAAAGATCTATCACTATACTCGGTATCCTACAGAGTACTTAGAGGTGACCTGTGTCTGGCATACAAGGCATCCTCCCACCCAATACTGATGGACCTGCTGAATATTAGCAAGTCAAATGGCATCAGAAATACTCAGTCTAGTTATCTAAATTGAATGTTGTGGAGAGATGGATATATGTCACAGAGGCTACCAGTGTTCCAGAACAGAGTATCCATTTAAGTAAAACAGAGCTCACCCCTATCCATATTCAAATGCAACGTGGATCTAAGGATGGGTAATAGAAAATATACTCCAGGATTGCTGCTTGTGCCAATAATGGATAGAGACAGTTCCTCAATGCTGCATCCCTTACATGGGTCCCCTCAAATTATCTATGGTATGATCACAGGTATTCTCACTAGGGCTAATATACAGTTATCAGCCATGGGATAGATGAGACCAATCAGGAAATGTGAAGCTGGAAACAAATCACTGACTGCCACACCAAACTAACTATTTGGCGTGGCAGTCAGTGATTTGTTTCCAGCTTCACACTGGTTTTTATTCAGTTGTTCATTTGTGTGGATTTGGTGGAGTGTTTTTTATTCAATCAGGAAAAGTTAAGTCAAGCACCAAAAAATAAATTGACTAAGCTTAAAATGTCCTCCAAGTGAACCTATATTGTGGTAGTTTTTAGATCACTAAAAACTCTCACCCTCCCCCACTCCCAGCCTTCAACTGCTTCCAGTGCCTCTGAGATTCAGTGAGATGTGGAAAGTCCTGAACTGCGAGAAACAAGTTTTTCATCAAAAAGAAAAAAAAAAGAAGAACATGACTTTTATTTCAATTCTACTTAAATATTTTAAGTTGCAGTTTTAGTGACTTGTGTGCTGATGCTTTTTTGTAGTTTTCTACTTTTTCTATGTTTTAGCCAAAACAATTATCTGCTTGCATTGTTTTAATTTGTTCTGGGAAATATGTATCCTCATTTGCAGTTGTTGGAAGATTCTGTTTATATATTATATACTGCAGGTCTATTTTCATAAGTAGAATTACTTGTAAAAGTTATCTGTTTGTATTTTGAACCCTGGCTAGAGTCTTAGTCTTGCAGTTTCATTCACAGGTATGGCAGAACTGTGAACTACTGCCAGATTTGAGCATCATTTAATCATTTATTACTGCACATGTTCATAAACAGTGTTAATGGTAAATTTCTGCATAGTTTAGTGGTTTAGACTGCTGTAGAATTACAGTAGTGAGAGTATCTGCTTCAAGATTGTCACATTAATGCTTTTACAACTGTTTATATGCCAGTTTAGTTGCTACGAATCATATTCTGTTTATCATTTACCTGCTTAAAGTTGCATTTCACTGCCTTTCTGTTCCCCTGTTCTTTGTGTCTGCCCCACCCTCTACTGAGACATTAAGGTAAAGTTTCTGAAATTGTAACCTACCTGGGGTCAGTGAACTGTTGCTCAGAGTCAATATCGGAGCCTTTGATTACATCTCTTTCTCACTAGCCTGATTATTGCAGCTTGAATTTTTTTTCTCAACACCCCACCCATTTCCTGTTGTGGTTCAAAAAGTCTGGGTATCTGCCTTCAGCCCCGAATGGAAATCTGACTTTCAGAGTCCCTCCCATCTTTTATTACGATTTTCTTTTTGTAAACTACTCAAGTACTTTTTACCACCCATTGTTTTCCATAGATCCGCAATACTGAGTGACAAATCAGCCCTCCATACACTGCACCCTTGTAGCTCACCCAGTAAAGGACCTGGCACATTGCTTTGCCAAAGATACTCTGCATCTGTCCCCAACTTCTCCTGCAGCCAGTTTGGTGGATATATTTTGAGACGATGTTACAATTATCTAATATTATAGGTTCATAGGTTCATACTAGGCTATCTGCCCGAGGGCATTTATAAGCCTAGCCATAGTTTTGTGGCTTACGCCACCCCTTAGTTTGGAGAAACTATGCCCATTATTTAGCTGCGCCTCTGTCAAACATTTAATTCTCAAAGAAACAAATATGTCACATGAGAGATGTATATACACAATGTTTCCTGAGTCAGAACTTGTGAATACCAACACTCATCAGTAGCAGATTTAGGCATGGACACAGGAGCATGTGTCGCCCCCTTTTTAAAGCCTTGTTCTTTACTTTTTTTGAAATTGGAAAATGTTCCAGCAAAACATTACATTTTCTGGTTTCACCTTTTCTTTTTTTTTTTTTAACCGTTTCAGTAAAACTCTCACTGAGTCGTGGAAAAACAAACACACTGTATTCTGTTTATAATGGAAACTGTACTGCCAAACAGTACATTTTTCGGTTTCAACTTTCAATGTAAAGTGCATTTTCTTTTTCTCACATCAAATCCTAAACGGAAGCTGTCGTCAAACTCACCTAACATATCAGAGATGCAATTGGAGGTTGCAGTCAGGTGATTTATATAACGATACTCAATTGCTCCACCAACTGCATCTCCATTGCAGCTGAGTTAAGCAAGTTTGGTGACAGCTTAGATTTAGGATTCCTGAAAAAAAGAAAATCTAATCTTTGTTGGACAAAGTTTAAAACATCTTTGCAAACTCCCTGAGAGTGAGTTCTAGTTGAACTTCGAGCACAGAGAATATCTGCTATTCTCATGTGAGCGAGGGATTTGACCCTAAGATGTTTTTTAGCATGTCAAAGTGGTACAGTTGAGAGAGTACCTCATTTGGCGCCCTAGTGATGGAAGAAGATTCCAGTGCTGTTGGTAAACTTAAATTTATATCACTGCAGAAATTCACTGGATTAAATCCTTTTATACATCTTAATTAATAAACTCTGAAATTCCTGACAAAATATTGCCTTATTATTTACCACATGTTTACTTAGAAAATCCTGTTGGTGTGACAGATAACCTAATAAACGTTGAGATTCGCCCTTTAAATAATTTCATATTTATGCTTTATTCAAGGAATCCTGTCAATTCAGTTAACGTGAAAAGTAGTTAGCAATAGCTTCAAAACAGTACCTCATAGATCATGTAATATAATTTTTAATAATTTTACATGCTGTCTGTGCAGGTAGATAGATTCCTTCTTCTCAGTTACCAGTGTTTATTTCATCTTACTTAAAACCCTTTGTATTACATCCTTCCATACTACCCATGGATTATGAGTTACATTAAGAGGTGTGAATTCCCCTTTATACTTGTCTGCCTGCTTTTTAGTTTATTTCATGCTGTCTTTTATCCAAAGCAGAGTTGCTGACTATTACATATGCCTGTCTTGGGAGTCTCCTAAAAGGCACCTAATTTTGGATTTCTCATCTGGATCACACGTCACTCTAAATGCCCACTGCCTCCAGATCATCCTTCGTCACAGCCAGAGGAAGTATATGAAATGCCCAAACCTTTTCCCAACTTTTGTAAAGAGTAGAATTATAATTTGCCTTCTTCACTACCTTCTCCAGATCCCAAAGACAGGATAATTCCATCTAGCTCTTTATTTCATCCCTTTTACCCACTCTGGCAGTGAAAAGACAAGTTTTACATGACAGTGTTACCTCGCTATGTTTTTTCAGAATTAATCCTGTTCAGAAATGTATCCACAGCCATCTGTAGTCAAAACACTTCCATTCTAATCACCTTTCTCTTCACCTCTCACTACCACTTATTTTCCTTCTCTTATCTACTGCTTTTAACTTTCATCTCAATCCATCTGACTCAACCCCCCCCCATGCTTTTGTTTTTTTACTTTACCCAAACTTATCTTAGCCATTCTCTACATCTTATACACATGTATCACACCACATACACAAATATCACCATAACACCTTACTCGTTTAACACCACCAAAACAATATATTATACTTATAGATATGGGCGCCAACCAACTACTCAATACCTAGTATATAAATACACTAGGCGGACACTCAAACACCCACACTCACCCTTACTAGCAGTATCATACCTCAAACTAAGCAGGGACATCCATCCCAACCCTGGACCCCAACACTCCCACCAAAAGCCAAAATTCCCACCCATTTCACTCTATCTCAACCACCCTCCCCAGCAATACATTCGACCTCTTACTCATAAATATGAATATTAGGAGCCTAACAGATAAACTACACAAATTCCAAGCTACCCTCTCCATCTGCTCTCCTGACATAGTAATCTTAACTGAAACCTGGCTAAAACCCCACATAACTGACAATAAAATTTTAACCCAGGCTATAACATCCATAGAATGGATAGAACACACAAAAGAGGTGGAGGTATAGCTATAATTTACAAAAAAATCACTTAAACTAGAATGACTAGAAAAAAAAACACTTAACAATGCTGAAATATTATTAACTCGCTTGGAAGTTAATCCCAAAAAATATATAACATCATAGCAATCTGCATCCCACCTGGCAACAACCTCCTCACAATTGAGGACTTCTTTCACAGGTCATCCACAACCTATAATCAAGAAACTATAATAATGAGTGACCTCAACACCGACTGGCTCACCTGTACTACTAATAACCCCTCAAACTTTATCAGCCTGTATGGATTTACCCAAACAATCCAGTCCCCAACTAGAATAGACAAATCCATTAATAGACACTCCATACTTGACTGGACTCTAACCAATAAACCATCACTAGCCTATCAGCCAGGCTGCCTCCCAGATACCCTTATCAATCATCTACCCACCTACCTACTCAGAAAAATGTCTACACACCCAGAAAAACGCAATATATAAGTAAATTTGCAATAAAAACACATCTCCCAAGCTCGTGACAGCCACAAACTCTCAAGCTAAACTCTTACCAACAATTCCTCTCTCCCTGTTACCCCAGATTTCATTTGCTGCATCGCCATTCAGTCGTGTCAAGCCACTTCTCTTGAGCTAAGTAAAACTTCTTTGATAATACCTAATCATATTGCAGTTCTTCTCAGTTCAAATTTTGTTAAATAGTTATCTCTTACCCTATCGCATCTAGTGACTCTATTTTGGTTGTTTTCTAGCCTTTCTTTTTTCTTACTGTGTGGTAACTCCTTTACCATCGTTGGTAAAAATCTTTCCTGCTTTACCTTCGGGTATTTCTCGTACCATTGTTGGTACCTTCTTCCCTCCTTCCTATCATGGCAGAGAAAAAAGGTGGTCCGGGTTTTAAAAGATGTGTGGATTGTGGGCATAAATTGCCTATTTCGGATGCACATGAGTTATGTGTTCACTGTTTGGATGTGCCTCACTTGACTGTTGACCCACCTTGTGGGATTTGTGCTAACCTTTCTAACAATACTTTGTTGGAAAGGAAAAATAAACTGATTTTAAAGGGACTACTTAAATCTTCCTTTTCAGAGGCTATTTCTGGATCGGGAGGCTTCAACCCCTCCTAGTTCCCATAAAAAAGAGATGATCACAAGAAGGCCAAGTCTCTTCCATCGTCTCCAGCTGGGGACCACCAGGAACTGAGACCTAAGAAGGCCAAACTTTCTAGTTCGGATTTGACTTCTCCGGCCCCAAGGCTTTCGGTGCCTAGATCTTCTGCACCAAAGCCTTTGGCACCATCCGGTACTTCAGCACTGAGTTTTGTGCCCTATACCTCATTGGAACCGAAGGGCCCCTCGGTTCAGACTTCCTTACTGGCACCAAATTTTTCTTCGATGTAGACCTTTCCGGCGTCAATGACTGTTCCGATGCCCCCCCCCCCCCCACACACTTTGACTGTGACAATTTACACGGCACCGACTATCCTCTCTGTACTGACCACCTCGTTTTCCACACAGAGTCTTTCGGCACCTACCATAGTGCCAACTACCACTTCAGCACCGACCTCGGTGCAGACCTTACCTTCATCACCAATGACCTCCTCGGTGCAGACATCAGTAGTACAAGCCTTAACGGCTCCATTGTTTTCAGTGCAGACGTTTATGTTAGCACTGTCCAAAGACCCCTTTGTGGGCACTGAGTTTCCTGCATCCTTGGATAGACCTGACTCCCCTTCAGCTATGTCCATGAGATCCACTAGAAGCCTCTCAGAACATGATGTGGTGCGTCTTGTGGATCAGTTGCTTTTGGCCAGAGGTATCCAACCCTCCAGGACCTACTCGTCCTTCAGAGGTGAACACCCTTCTCCAAAGACTCCTACCTATTCTCCTCCTTCATTGCCTTTGAAGCCCCCTGCTGCAGCACAGACTTCCCTCACTTCGGCTCCTTTCATGGACCTGACTAAGGAGTTGCAGTTGCCTTTGTGGCAGAAGAGACTTGTCACTCCAGTCACTGCTCAGGATGCTAGCTGTGGCGTACATACTCCTGTTTTTCACAGCCATCTGGGGACTCCGGGTCGGCGGGCTGATTTGCTTGAGCGAGGTGTAACCTTCTCGGGTGGACCAGCCTTCCAACTCATGGAGAAGGCTCTTGTGTCTGTTGGCGATCCTGTGCTATCAGTGTCCCCATCCTCCTCTGGACCGCAATTTACACAAGACATCCCTGACGGACACCGGGCACAAGGGCCTCATGACACACTCCCACAGGAGGCCGTTTTTGCGCTGTCTTCCCCAGATTCTCCCCCTGAGGAAGTTCATCACAAGAGTTTGTGTAAGAGGAAGCACGTGGACTCCCCAAAGGAGTCCCTCATGGAAGACACAGACTTTGATGATGGGAAAGGGTCCCCTCGGTCACCCTCTGAGGTATCCTTTGGAGATATCCTCGAAATTCTTAAGCAGAGAGGTGATTGGCAGCCTTCTAACCCATCCTCTGAAGAGTCTGTGTTCCTGCAGGCCTTTCATGCCCGGTCCCCTACCTCCTGGGTTACTCCACCTGCCGATGACCTTGTCAAGCTCGTTGTGCAGCGTGCATGGAAGGCTCCTGATGCCGTTGCTGCCATCCCCCGCAGACCAGATAAAATCTTGTCCCCTCCAGATAGTGAGCCCCACTTGTCCAAAGGTCTTCCTGTAGATGCCTTGGTGGCGGCGGCTGCAACAAAGAAGGATCTGGTGGAAGAAAGCGAGACTGTCCACCCACCCAACAAAGAGTCCCGGGCGCTGGACAGATTAGGGAAGCATACTTTTGCATCAGTGACCTTTGCAGTCAGGTCCCTGAATTTTATGGCACATTTTACCAGGCTTCAAAGAGACTTAATTTCTGAGTTCTCTGAAACTTTGGCCTCACAGTTAGCCACCCTTGTATCGATCTCTAACTCCTCCATGCGTCTAATTTCTCACGCATCAGAAGGAGCGGCTAGAGCAGCGGGTGCAGGCATAGTCATGAGACGGCATGCCTGGATGCGCTTGTGTGATTTTGTGGAACCTTTCAAGGCTTCTTTTCTGAATGCTGCCATTGAAGCCTCTTCGTTATTTGGACCCAAGGTTAAAGACACACTGGCTAGATGTGAACAGGACAGTAAGACCCTTTTCTGCCGTGGGTGTCCGTTATTCTTCTCCTCAAAGGGCTTTCTCCAGAAACCAGAAGAGTGGGAAGATGTGGCACAAAAAGTCTCAGGGTTCTTTCCGTGACACATGAGCCGTGTTTTCCCCTAGAGGCAGAGGGGGAAACTCATATGGAAGACACCCCTTTCGAGGCAGAGGAGTCTGCATAACCCGGGTTCCAGAGATTCTTTCTCTGGCCAGTCCTACCAGCACTCCTGAAGAGCAGACCAACTGCTTTCCTCTGGAAGCGGTTGGGGGTCGTTTCTCTTTGTACCCTTCTGCCTGGCTAACCATTACCACTGATTCTTGGGTACGAGAGATAATAACCAGAGGTTATCATATTCCCTTTGATCTTTGTCCCAGCCCCCTAAGGAGCTTACCTGACATTCCACCCAATCAAAGGGAAGAAGCAGCATTAGAGATTTCAAAGCTGCTAAGAAAAAGAGTCATCCAAATAGTCCCACCAGACCAGATAGGATCTGGATTCTTCTCAAGATTATTTTTAGTGCCAAAAAAGACCGGGGACTGGAGACCGATTTTGGATCTCAGTATGCTAAACAAATTTGTAGAGGCACAGAAATTCCGGATGGTCACAATACAGTCTATCCTCCCACTCTTGGAGGCAGGCGATTGGATGTGCTCTATAGATCTTTAAGATGCATACTACCACATAAAGGTGGACAGACCATCGAGAAGATTCCTTCGCTTTCGTGCGGGAGACAGTCATTACCAGTTCCGAGTACTGCCCTTCAGACTCTCTACAGCCCCCAGAGTGTTCACAAAGTGCATGGCAGTTGTCATAGCTCACCTGCGACTGCAAGGATTCTGGGTGTTTCCATAACTAGACAACTGGCTCATCACCACCCCCACCAGACATCTATTGGAAAAAGCCTTGGCATACTCTCTTCACACTGCAGAAAGGCTATATGTAACTATAAACTGGCATAAATCCAACCTATCCCCATCCCAATCCATAGAATTCATTGGGGTTCTGTTGGATACACAGAACAGCACAGCATTGATTCCAGACCACAAAATTTTAAGAATAAAACAACTCATACCCATCCTCTCAAGGGAAAGATCCACAGCACATTCTGTTCTCCAGCTGTTGGGTTCCATGGCAGCTTCCATCACCATTGTCCCCCTTGCGAGATTCCACATGAGGCTTTTATAATGGTTACTACTCACCCAGTGGTACCCTTTTCAGTTCCCTCTATCATCCCAGATTCGGGTGACTCAGAGATGCAAACAAGACTTGATTTGGTGGATGTCGCAGAACCCGTCACAATGGTCTCGCCCTTCACACCCCAACAGCCCAAAGCTACAATGACCATGGATGCCTCCCTGATGGGGTGGGGGTGCTTTTTCAGGGGAAGATGGTCCAAGGCACGTGGTTGGAACTAGAGGCTCATCTGCATATAAATGTCCTAGAACTGAGGGCGGTGCTTCTAGCGTTGCAAGCATTTCATTCCCTCCTCCTGTCATGGACTGTTGCAATTCAATCAGACAACATCGCTGTAGTCTGGTACATCAACAAACAAGGCAGAACCAAATCCTACCCACTTTGTCAGGAGGCCATGAAGATATGGCAATGGGCAATGGCTACCAACCGCTTTCTATTAGCAATGCACATTCCCAGGAGTTACAACGTGATAGCAGACAGATTGAGCAGTTGCATTCTGCAACCACATGAGTGGTCTCTGAATCCTCTTATAGTGGCAGAGATTTTCAACCGCTGGGGTCTCCCTTGCTGCGACCTTTTTGCATCCCCAACCAACTACAAATGCAGCAATTACTTTGCCCTTATTCTCCCTCAGGGAGAGTCACCCAGAGATGCTCTAGTCCATGACTGGTCCACGGGTCTGCTTTATGCCTTTCCCCCTCTTCCTGTCATTCCCCAGTTCCTAAAGAAAGCCTGCCGGTTGAAGAGCAAGATAATCCTGATAGCGCCATATTGGCCTCATCAAATTTGGTTCCCTTTCTTATGGCCTCACCTGCTAGATCAACCATGGATTCTCGATCCAACTCCGGACTTGATCTCCCATCCGCAGAACCCGATTCACCCCAACCTGAACAGCCTGAAGCTCACAGCTTGGCTTTTCCACTTCCGGTGATTGCCAGGCAGACTGATCTTTCTTCCCCAGTACGTGACATTCTTATTGCATCTCATAAGTCTTCCACCAGAACTACTTATCTCAGCAAATGGAAAAGGTTTACCATTTGGCTGAAGGAAAAATGGATAGACCCTTTTTCAGCACCAGTGCCGATAGTACTAGAATACCTGTCCAGTTTATTCCAATCTGACCTATCTGCTTCTACCATTCAAGTTCATTTGGCCACAATATCTAATTTTCCCAGTGGTGTCCATAACTCTTCTCTTATGTCACACAAATTATGCAAGACCTTCCTAAAAGACGTAAATCATTTGAAACCTGCTTTCAGAGAACCTAGCCAGCCGTGGGACCTGTCTTTAGTCCTGCAAGCTTTGACTACATCTTTTGAACCAGCCTTTTCATGTGATCTCAAGTTTTTTTTCTTGGAAAACTTTGTTCTTGGTCGCCATTACTTCTGCCAGACGTATCTCTGAACTTCAAGCTCTATGCATAAAACGACCTTACTTGATCTTTCATAAAGATAGCATGTCATTGAGAACTAATCCTTCCTTCCTGCCAAAAGTGATCCCTGAAATGTCCATTAACCAATCCATTGAATTGCCAGTTTTCTTTCCCAATCATTCTAACAGAGGAGAGTATTGTCTACATACCCTTGACATTCACAGGCAAATTTGTTTCTATCTGGACAGAACTAAGGCTTCTCGCAAATCAGATCAGCTATTCCTGGCCTATTCTGGGCCTAGACTTGGATGTGCTGTTTCTAAGGTCACATTGGCTAAATGGTTAAAAGACTGTGTAACATTTATTCACAAAACCCACAATATTCCCCTCTGACTACAGCCGTTAGGGCTCATTCCACTAGGTCAGTAGCAACTTCTGCTGCCTTCCATGCTAGAGCTTCTTTACCTGACATTTGTGCAGCTGCAACTTGGGCTAGACCTCATACCTTCATCAGCCATTACAAATTGGATTTGGCGTCCAGAGAGCAGCCTTTGGTTCAGTGGTGCTCAGGAATGTCCTTCCATGAGGGCCTCCCAGGAATAAAGGTAGCTGGGGACTCTGTCCCAGGTGTAAGGAATGAACGAGGATTAACAATATCAGATAAAGAAGTTATGTCTTACCATAACGTTCCATCTGTATTGTTGATCCTTGTTCAGTCATTACGACCCTCCCTCCTTCCCCCTCCTGAGACTTATAGTGGGTCTCATCATCCGGTTCCATTAGGTCCTTTGACCAGAGGTAGCCTCTACTTTCTTTGACTTGCAAACTCAATCTGAGGTAACAGGGAGAGGGGAATTGTGGGTAAGAGTTTAGCTCGAGAGTTTGTTGCTGTCGCGAGCTTGGGAGATGGCCGGCTCGGTTCCGAGGTCAGAACCGATAACCCAGGCGTAATGACTGAACAAGGATCAACAATACAGATATAACGTTATGGTAAGACATAACTTCTTTTTCTCACCCAATACTTTTATATCTGTCCTCTAATAATGTAACTGGACCCCACTAAAGTCACTCCATCTAGATACAGCTGTACAATACTTCAACAACAAATTCTTAGACATTCTAAATAGCCTAACACCACCTAGAGTTCTCAGAGTAAAATCTAACTATGTACCATGGCTATCTAAAGAAACAAAACAGATACTCAAGCACAGGGACAAAGCATGGACCTACTACCAAGACAGTAGATACCAAATCACCCTTGACTGCTATCAAAATTAACAAAAAACAATATTATACCAGCCCCCAACATAAACATCAAAGCAACCTGCAAAAACTCTGGGCCAGTATAAAACACTTACTACAACCTTGGTCAATCCTCTACTCCTACACCTAACACCACAGATTCCACAGACAATATAGCTGCTCAGTTCCATACTCATTTTATCGACTCCATACTCTTACTAGCCAATAAAAACAATAATGTAACCCCTACCTTACCTATATATCTTACAAAAGCCAATAATGCTTTCTCTCTCAAGTCTGTCCAAACCAACACCATAAAAAAATGATCTCCAAACTTAAACCCACAATCATCGCAGCAGATAAATTACCGACTGAATATCTAAAACTAGCAGCTGAAGCCATCACATATCCTATCTCTATGTTAATCAACCATTTCATCACAGAAAAATATTTGCCCAGGCTCTGGAGAATATCCTACATCATCCCACTCCACAAAGATGGAACCTTAAAAGACCTTTCCAAAGGTGGACCAATAGCAATACTACCTTCACTATCTTAAGTACTAGAAAAAGGCATACACCTACAACTCATGAATCATATCCTTTCCAGTAATCTTCTTACCAACTCCCAACATGGCTTCCATCCAGGACACAGTACCATAACTGCCCTCAAAAATTTCACCAACACAATCAACCAGTTGAAAAATAATGGACAGCTTGTTGCTGCTATCTTCCTAGATATGTCCAAAGCATTCAACACCGTGTCCCACCAAAACCTCATCCATGAACTCTCCCTCCTAAACCTCAGTCATACAGCTCTCTCATGGTGTCACAGTTACTTATCTGAGCACCAACAGGCTGTCAAATGGCAATCAGACTGCTTCTCCCTATTACCTGTCACAGTCGGTGTCCCACAGGGTCAATCCTAGCCCCACTCCTCCTCCTCACAGTCTTCACCAGCAAACTCCACAGGGCCACCCAGTCTGCCACTGTTATATAGTATACAGATGACTGCACTCTCATCTGCACTGCACTCTCCCTCCCTCGTCTCCAAAAAGTAATCCCAACAGTCCTACACAGCCACAGTAATCCAACAGTCCTCCACAGCCACAGAGTCCTGGTTCATAAACTATCATCTAATCCTCAGCCCAAGTAAAACTAAACTAATGATCTTCTCCAGCAACAAATCCCATGACTATCAATCTTCCTTTCACATCCACTCATCAAACAGTACCATAATTGAATCTGTAACTCACACAAAACTCCTAGGAATAACTGTTGACACTAACTTAAAATTCGATAAACACCTAGCAGCAGTCATTAAAAAAACTCATATAAAACTAGGCTCCCTATACAGACTCAAGCCTTACCTTACAAACTCCACCAGGCAATCTATTGCCAGGACCCACTTATTATCCACCCTTCTATATGCTTCACCTGTCTTCACAAACCTCAAGAAAACAAACTTAACTAAGCTTGAAATTTGCTATAAAAAGATTGCCAGATTCACAGCTAGCTCCCCACACAGAACCTACCACTGTGTTGCTCTCCACCAACTGAGCTGGCTAGAACTGCCCGATCTCTTATACAACACCCAAATGACAGCTGCCCATATCATGATATACCAACCCAACAAATGCTAGTCTCTCCAAAATCTTCTGCAACCCCAGACCACTAATAGAAGCCTGAGATCCTATGACAAATTTCTACTAAAAGTCACAAAAGCAAACCGCAGTTTTGGGGACTCATCTACTCTAATCACATCTTTGAGGTGTGGAACACCAACCCTCAACACATTCTAACTACTGCAAACCACTCCAAATTCAAACAACTCCTTAAGTGCCACTTAACCAACTCATGGCACTGCACTTGTATATCTCCTGGCTGACTCCCATCTCCCACAGTTTCCTACCGTGACATCCATTCCTCACACATCTAATCTAAACACACAGCTCTATACTTCCACTCTGCCCTACACTGTACCACTTCCACCTGTTTAATCTTTCCCTTTACTTCACTGTCATCATCTATATCTTCTCTAGTAAATCTAAGTTCACATCTCTGTATGTCCACTCTACCCCACACTATACTTCTTCCACCTATTTAATCTTTCCCTTTACTCACTCTTGTCAACCATAACTTCTCTCATCTCTGCTATTCTGTATCATTATCTCACTCGCATTTCTCCACTAAGCACTTTTAACCTTATCAGCATCCTCTATTTTCCACTAACACACCATTGTAAAATAATCACTAAGTGCAGTGCATCATTTTGTCATTACACTAATATGTAAATAAGCTGCACTCTGTAAACTTCTTACACTTGAATGTTTGTGCTTGTGATTGTCCTTGAACTACTATATACACTGTACTGTATTGTTTAATATTACTCTAGAAGTGTATCTGTTATTTGTCATGTGGAGCTTTTCTCCCCAGGTCTCCACGGAAAATGGACTCCATGTCCAGTCGGACCTTCCCGGTAAGCAAATGTCAAATAAATAAATAAAATCTCCACACTCCAAAGCCCTCCAGTAGTTAACTATCTCTCTTTTAAGATCCTTCACTACCATTTGCAGCTCCACTTTTACCTCCCTTTCCCATCTAACCACCCCTGATTCCACCTCATACATGCTAAAGATTCAATTGTCTGTACCTTCCATTACTTTTCTCCCCTTCATAGTAATACCACATATGTAATTGAACTGCTGCTGGTTCCTAATGCCACCATTTAACATCTGGTCATCATCCCTTTCAGTTCGGTCTCATAGGTTTCTATATCATCTGTACACTAAATGTCAATGCACAATGCACATCCCCCACTGGTCTACACATGCATATCTTCCTAGCAGTGACACATGCTTTCTGACAAAAATCATTCTTTAACCAAACTGTGTGCTTCCCTTATTAATATACCTTCATTTTTCTGTTTCCTTTCTTGCATACCTTTCTCCTACACACCTATAAAATAAAAAATAAAAAAACATGTTCCCCTTCTATGCCATCATACACTCCCCTCCCTCATGCACATATTTCACCCTTCAACTATCCTTCATAGTCTTATCCAGTTTTTATAAAATCTGCAATTTCTTCTCCTCCAAGTAAACCTATTGCATGACTTTTGAAACTCCCTTATGCTCTTGCCTTGCAGGCTAACTGCAGCATATCTTGCTAAATAAATTGTATGCAGTAAAATTGTACTGTTTACTATGTCTATTCTTATTTCCAATGGCAGTACCCTAGTCACCCACCTATGCAGTAATTTACTAATTTGTTCCTTCATATCTTCACAATGTTTTACCTCTGTATCCCCCACGGTACCATAAGCATTCAGTCCTAAGTACTTTTCTTCGAGTCTGCCCAAGGCAAATCCATTCTACGCTTCAGCCTCTTCATATTTGGATCATTGCCGACTTCCTGCGGTTAAAACAAAGGCTCAATTACTTCCCAAACCTAACAACAATATCGAATATCTTTGGCAATTGTTTCTCTACATCTTCAAACAGAATCAAGCAGTCATCTGCAAAACAGTGGATCTCCTCTTGAATCCCCCAAATATTGCAGTCCTATTTTCATCCTTATCCTTTACAGTAAACTCTCAGCTACAATCATAACTATCCCCAGTGACAAAAGGTACTCTTGTTTTGTCCCTCTTACCAATTAAATCCTATCCAACCATCCGCTATTCACAAATATATTTATCTGGGGCCTTTTATATAATGCTTTTATAAAATTCTGCAATTTTAATTAACGACAAACTGCTTAGCACGTGCTACCATCCCACACTAGCAAATGCTTTCTGTAGATCCAACAATATTACTTCTGTTTTCTCCTTACCTTTTCTTTTTGCCCATTCTACAAAATTAAGAAGCATCCTCCAATGAATAATCTCCCTTTCACAAAACCTACTTGGCCCATTGCTATTGTATTCCCCAGACAGCTTTTCCACCTAGCCATCACCTCAGTAAATAGTTTTATATCAGTATCATACAAATATAATTTGCAAGGTCTTTCACCTCTCTCTCATCCTTACATAAAGCCGTTACTGAAGCCTCACACATAGAGTCTGGCATTTCCCCTCTAACACCTCATGAAATATACAGGTTGGCTTTCCCTTAACTGTATCCCTACCATTTTATAAAAATGAATGGGAAATTCCTCTGGCCTTTCCACTCTCACATATCTAATGGGCTCTGTAATTTTTCTCTGCCTCAATTTTACTATCCACTCCCATTCTCTCTCTGTCTCTCTATGTCTCTCTGTTTTCCTTCTCAAGAACTGCACCTTTCCATTAATTAAAACCAAAATCCTTTCTCTTTCTCTCTGTATATATAGCCAGCCAGAAAATGCTTGAAATACTCTTCTAATATCCATCTGTCTGCTAACTACACTCCCCTCTCTGATGATTTCATTGCCATAATTCACACTGTTCCCTCTTGTCCTTCATATTTCTTTTACTATGACCTCACCACTGTGCCCCTGTTTTGGCAAGCTGTGCTTCTACTTTAACCTCCTTTATTTTTCCATCTGAGCTCTAAGCATCTTGATTTTTTTAGAAAACATCCCCAACATTTTAATCCCCTTCTACCCTCCTCTACAATCTTTTCTGTAGCTCTCACAGACTATTCTCCATCTCCCTCCTGTTCTCCATCAGTCTCCTTCCCTATGTGGCCCTTACCCCAAGTCACTCAGTTATTCCTAATCTACTTCTGCTCTATTTCACCTAAGTACCTGACCAGCTATCTTTTCTATCCCCTTCATTTGCCCCTTCCCATGCCAATGATTTGGATTCCACCACCAACCCTTCTCCCTTCCCTACTTACTCTCACAGTCTACCATGACCAGTCTGTGATCAGGAGATCCCTTTCTCTAATTTCTGGATCCCCATTTCTCCAGTTTTCATTTCATCCACCAAAATTTGATCCAGCCTGCTTATGTATCTCATTTTATCCACTGAGAAAGTAAAGCCAGCTTCATCTCCCCATTTTTCTTCCATTTATCAAGCAAATCCAGTACCTTCATCGGTTCTCTGAATACTTGCTATCTCCCCATATCAATCTGACATACTCCAGGTAACTTCTTCTTCTGTGAATCTAATACAATATTAAAACCCCTCACAGAATTATCCTGCATTCTTCTGCCTAACCTGCTTTATTTTTAAGCAGTCGTCCACCATGCCAGTCTGATATTTGTTCCCTTCATTATACATCACAAGCACCACTTCTCTCCCTTTCTTCAACCATCTATCACCTTCCCTACCTGTCCCTTTCCCAGTGCTGTTGCTTCATACCTTCCCTTCCTACCAGGATCTGTAACTTGTTTCCCCCTTAAACCAGCTTAGACCCAATAGGGGAAAAAAAAGCTCTTTTCTAACGTATCTGGTTCTCTTTATTTAGTACTTGACTCTGTGTAACACAACCAACCAACCACAAAACGATTTGACCTAGGTTTCGTCTTTATTCAGACTTCTTCAGAACAGTAATGAAACCAATTTCAACCATACAAGCTTAAATAGGAACCAAGTCATGACATCATTAATTAAATAATTAATTTACATCCATCTTATTTAAAGCAAACTGAACACACTAATACAATGTTATAAGTAAAAAGTACTGACCAATAAATCAGATAAAGTGCTAGTTAAAAAACATACAATAAAACATACATTAATAATATGCAATAATTATGACCCCTTTATCCAAGAATATGTTTTAATTTTAAAACTGGGGCAATACTGATATAGTCATTGATGCCTGGTGAAACCATTGCATTCAGTTTCAGTTGCCACCTCATTTCACTAATATCAAGGTGAAGGTCGAGGACCTTACCCTGTACGTCCCTAACAACTTGTTGTATTACACAAAATTTAAATGTATGCCCACCATTCGACTCAATATGCCTATACAAGGCATTAGTTTTTTTCTTTAACCTTATGTCTGACAAGTGCTCTATAATTCGGTCTCTAAGGGCTCTACTGGTTTTACCAACATAGTATGCTGGACATTGACCACATTGTGCCAAATACACCACATTTTTGGTGTAACAGTCAAAATGTCCACTAAGCCTAATAGAAACACCAGCCACATTGAACTTGGAATTTGTAGGCAATACCAGATGACACACACTACATCTACCACATTTAAAATTCCCAATATGCCTCCCACTGAAATTACAAACAGTACCACCCTTCTCTAATAGTTGTTTAAAAGATTTTGCCTTCCTAAATACACATTTAGGAAGGCTACCTAACTTTTCCCATACCAAATTATCAAGCCTAAGTAACTTCCAATTATTAAACACTATATCCCTAATATAAGGTGCATCAAACGAATATGTTGTAATAAAATAAATACCACATTCTTGACTCTCCTTATCTGCACTGTTCACACCTACTTTACTGGTTCCAGGTTGGTTATTGACCATAGCAACACTATCATCCATACCCATCAGTATAGGTTCATTGTTCAGTCTACCCTTTAATAATGACCAATATGTACCATCTCCTCTCTTTCGCTTAACCTCATCTGCTATAACCTTACACATACTTTCAGGATATCCTCTCCTAATGAACATGCTCATAATAAACTCTACCTCCCTCAAAAATTCCAACTCTCCACTAGTCATCCTGGCAGCCCTGACCATCTGGCCTTTGACAATTGCTTTTTTCTGGTGGTCAGGGTGCCAACTGGAAAAACTAAGATACGAGTTGAAAAAGGTAGCTTTCCTGTGGATAGTGGATGTTAAGGTATGCTCAATAGGATCAATTCTCACATTGACGTCTAAATATGTAATCCCCTCTTTACTAAAGGCGTGGGTAAATTTCAAGAAATATACTGTGTCATGAATATAGTCCAAAAAACAATTAACATCTTCGACACTACCATCCCATACTATAAACAAATCATCTAAAAAACGGGTATAATGCCGAATCTTAGACTTAAACCTGCTTGCAAAAACATATTCCTGCTCCCAGAATGACATGATGTAGTTTGCATAAATGGGGGTGCAAGCCGCCCCCATGGCAACACCGGTGACTTGCTTAAAATATTGTCCTTCAAAAAAGATAAAGTTGTTGTTTAATACTGTCTCCATCAAGGGTACAAGCAAATTAATATGATCCTGATCATATAATCCAGTTTTGAAAAGCTGCCGCTCTAACCATTCTAAACCTATATCATTAGGTATAACAGAAAAAAGACTGACAACATCAATAGTGACCAGAATCGTGTTGTCACTAATTTCCACAGTCCTTAACTTTTCCAAAAACTGCCAAGAATCCTTTGTGATGTAATCAAATAATTTGATCCCTTTTTGTAGCTGCCAATCCAAAAATTTGCTTATAAAACAAGTCTTACTACGTTTTCCGTCTACTGTATGCCTAAACTTAACATTATCTAGCCCTTTATGTATCTTAGGAATTCCAAAGATACTACTCACCACGGGATACTCATTATTGATGTAAGAATACTCCAACTCGTCAATTTGCCCTTGCATTAGTAAATCCTCCACTAACAAATTCACTTTAGCATAAGCAATATTGACTTGATTTAAACTACTTTCCTCATAGGTGTCACCATTTAACATAATCAACATTTGATTGATGTAATCGTCCCTATCCATGATGACTAAGCCACTACCTTTATCTGGCTTCATAAATCTAATGGACTGATCTCTAATCAACTCATTTAATAAGAAATATTCTTCCTTAGTTAAATTGTTTGCCTTACTAAATGCCTCGAGTCCACTTCCAGACTTACTCCTATTAAGGTGTTCTCTAATGTCAAGTTCACAAATCTTTTCAAACAACCCAACTGTATTATTAGAAAGAGGCATAAACCTACTGGGCTTTCTTAAAACAGCCCTTTGCCCTCCGAGTGTATCATGAAACATTAATTTCAAATTCATCTTCCTTGTTAATAACTTTAAATCAATTAAGATGTCACTTAAATTACCCCTCACAAGGGGAACAAAGGTAGATCCCTTTGATAACAACTCAGCATGTCGTAATTCAATGACCTTACTGGAAAAATTATAAACTTTATAATCACCATGGGTATTACTTACAACCACAGGGTTACTAATACACTCCCCGTTAACCATTTTTAATTGTTCCTCTGCAATCTGAATCAAATGTTCAATTTCCCCACCTATATTCGCTTCAACACAACCCATGGTTGATCCAATGCTTTTACAAGCAGAAATGATAGATTCGTCATTGTTTTCCCGTGAAAAAAGAGAAGTCAAATAAATAGTTAAATCAGCATTGGAGTCAACCTGCTCACTGTCAGTCAAAGAAACTGGCGAGCTAATACTGGTAGCAGGTACCTGGCCTATACAAGAAATTTCATTAGGTTGTACATCAATACCACTAAACCCTATTGCCATGACATCACTTTCACCATGACCATCCATATTACTCTCCATTCCAATGTTGAAACACACTTTAAAATCATCATTCATACTAAATGAATGTTTACATGCACCACAAACACCAGGATCACCATGGTTCTCGCAAACAGCCACAGAGTTGAGAATAACATCAACTTTATCTATTGGCAAAAGTTCTTCTGTTGAACACTCAATTTCCCCACCAATATTCCCTTCAATAACGTCCGTAGGTACATGGTTGCATTCCCAAGCAGAAGTAATATATTTATCATTATTTGCATTAGCAATAACAGAAGTTGAATTAATATTTGAATGAGCGCTTGACTCATTCAACTCACTGTCAATCAAAAAAACTGATGAACTAGTATTGGCAACCAATGATTTACAAATGCAAGATGTTTCATTAGGTTTTACAAATATGCCACTAGATTGCATCATCGTGAAAAGACTTTCACCATAATCATCCATATTACCATTCATTCCAGTGCAAATCCTGACTTCAAGCCCTTCGTTAATACCAGATGACTGTTCGGATGCAACACAAACGTCAACGTTATCAAACAAATAGTCCATAAGATCCCCCATAAGTGCATCGCTTGTTTCAATACACTCATTATTTTCCTTTCAGGATTGTCAGCGCAATTCAGATGCTTAAAAACCTCAAGGCTGAAAGGGAGGTTTTATGCCCAGCCCAGTACAATGGCGGTCGGACAGAATGGAGGAGGTAGCTATCAATGGCCTAGCATCTATTGAAGGTGAGGTTTTTAAGCATCTGAATTACGCTGACAATTGCGCTGACAATCCTGTTTTTCAGTTACAAGCGGATGTTATCAACATAGATAAGCGTAATGGGGTGAATTTCACCTTAATGGATGAGACTGGCCTTGGCGTCTTTGAAGATGTTACTAGCGCTAATGGGGTAGACATTCCCAATGTGACTTTTGTTAAAGATGGTAGTGGTATTGATTTGGACTTTAATGAGTAATTTGAGGAAAACAATGAGTGTATTGAAACAAGCGATGCACTTATGGGGGATCTTATGGACTATTTGTTTGATAACGTAGACGTTTGTGTTGCATCTGAACAGTCATCTGGTATTAACGAAGGGCTTGAAGTCAGGATTTGCACTGGAATGAATGGTAATATGGATGATTATGGTGAAAGTCTTTTCACGATGATGCAATCTAGTGGCATATTTGTAAAACCTAATGAAACATCTTGCATTTGTAAATCATTGGTTGTCAATACTAGTTCATCAGTTTTTTTGATTGACAGTGAGTTGAATGAGTCAAGCGCTCATTCAAATATTAATTCAACTTCTGTTATTGCTAATGCAAATAATGATAAATATATTACTTCTGCTTGGGAATGCAACCATGTACCTACGGACGTTATTGAAGGGAATATTGGTGGGGAAATTGAGTGTTCAATAGAATAACTTTTGCCAATAGATAAAGTTGATGTTATTCGCAACTCTGTGGCTGTTTGCGAGAACCATGGTGATTCTGGTGTTTGTGGTGCATGTAAACATTCATTTAGTATGAATGATGATTTTAAAGTGTGTTTCAACGTTGGAATGGAGAGTAATATGGATGGTCATGGTGAAAGTGATGTCATGGCAATAGGGTTTAGTGGTATTGATGTACAACCTAATGAAATTTCTTGTATAGGTCAGGTACCTGCTAGCAGTATTAGCTCGCTAGTTTCTTTGACTGACAGTGAGCAGGTTGACTCCAATGCTGATTTAAGTATTTATTTGACTTCTCTTTTTTCACAGGAAAACGATGACAAATCTATCATTTCTGCTTGTAAAAGCATTGGATCAACCATGGGTTGTGTTGAAGCGAATATAGGTGGGGAAATTGAACATTTGATTCAGATTGCAGAGGAACAATTAAAAATGGTTAACGGGGAGTGTATTAGTAACCCTGTGGTTGTAAGTAATACCCATGGTGATTATAAAGTTTATAATTTTTCCAGTAAGGTCATTGAATTACGACATGTTGAATTGTTATCAAAGGGATCTACCTTTGTTCCCCTTGTGAGGGGTAATTTAAGCGACATCTTAATTGATTTAAAGTTATTAACAAGGAAGATGAATTTGAAATTAATGTTTCATGATACACTCGGAGGGCAAAGGGCTGTTTTAAGAAAGCCCAGTAGGTTTATGCCTCTTTCTAATAATACAGTTGGGTTGTTTGAAAAGATTTGTGAACTTGACATTAGAGAACACTTTAATAGGAGTAAGTCTGGAAGTGGACTCGAGGCATTTAGTAAGGCAAACAATTTAACTAAGGAAGAATATTTCTTATTAAATGAGTTGATTAGAGATCAGTCCATTAGATTTATGAAGCCAGATAAAGGTAGTGGCTTAGTCATCATGGATAGGAACGATTACATCAGTCACATGTTGATTATGTTAAATGGTGACACCTATGAGGAAAGTAGTTTAAATCAAGTCAATATTGCTTTTGCTAAAGTGAATTTGTTAGTGGAGGATTTACTAATGCAAGGGCAAATTGACGAGTTGGAGTATTCTTACATCAATAATGAGTATCCCGTGGTGAGTAGTATCTTTGGAATTCCTAAGATACATAAAGGGCTAGATAATGTTAAGTTTAGGCCTATAGTAGACAGAAAACGTAGTAAGACTTGTTTTATAAGCACATTTTTGGATTGGCAGCTACAAAAAGGGATCAAATTATTTGATTACATCACAAAGGATTCTTGGCAGTTTTTGGAAAAGTTAAGGACTGTGGAAATTAGTGACAACACGATTCTGGTCACTACTGATGTTGTCAATCTTTTTTCTGTTATACCTAATGATATAGGTTTAGAATGGTTAGAATGGCAGCTTTTCAAAACTGGATTATATGATCAGGATCGTATTAATTTGCTTGTAACCTTGATGGAGACAGTATTAAACAACAACTTTATCTTTTTTGAAGGACAATATTTTAAGCAAGTCACCGGTGTTGCCATGGGGGCGGCTTGCACCCCCATTTATGCAAACTACATCATGTCATTTTGGGAGCAGGAATATGTTTTTGCAAGCAGGTTTAAGTCTAAGATTCGGCATTATACCCATTTTTTAGATGATTTGTTTATAGTATGGGATGGTAGTGTCGAAGATGTTAATTGTTTTTTGGACTATATTAATGACGCAGTATATTTCTTGAAATTTACCCACGCCTTTAGTAAAGAGGGGATTACATATTTAGACATCAATTTGAGAATTGATCCTATTGAGCATACCTTAACATCCTCTATCCACAGGAAAGCTACCTTTTCCAACTCGTATCTTAGTTTTTCCAGTTGGCACCCTGACCACCAGAAAAAAGCAATTGTCAAAGGCCAGATGGTCAGGGCTGCCAGGATGACTAGTGGAGAGTTGGAATTTTTGAGGGAGGTAGAGTTTATTATGAGCATGTTCATTAGGAGAGGATATCCTGAAAGTATGTGTAAGGTTATAGCAAATGAGGTTAAGCGAAAGAGAGGAGATGGTACATATTGGTCATTATTAAAGGGTAGACTGAAAAAAAAAATGGTGTATTTGGCACAATGTGGTCAATGTCCAGCATACTGTGTTGGTAAAACCAGTAGAGCCCTTAGAGACCGAATTATAGAGCACTTGTCAGACATAAGGTTAAAGAGAAAAACTAATGCCTTGTATAGGCATATTGAGTCGAATGATGGGCATACATTTAAATTTTGTGTAATACAACAAGTTGTTAGGGACGTACAGGGTAAGGTCCTCGACCTTCACCTTGATATTAGTGAAATGAGGTGGCAACTGAAACTGAATGCAATGGTTTCACCAGGCATCAATGATTATATCAGTATTGCCCCAGTTTTAAAATTAAAACATATTCTTGGATAAAGGGGTCATAATTATTGCATATTATTAATGTATGTTTTATTGTATGTTTTTAACTAGCACTTCATCTGATTTATTGGTCAGTACTTTTTTACTTATAACATTGTATTAGTGTGTTTAGTTTGCTTTAAATAAGATGGATGTAAATTAATTATTTAATTAATGATGTCATGACTTGGTTCCTATTTAAGCTTGTATGGTTGAAATTGGTTTCATTACTGTTCTGAAGAAGTCTGAATAAAGACAAAACCTAGGTCAAATGGTTTTGTGGTTGGTTGGTTGTGTTACACAGAGTCAAGTGCTGGTCTTTGCTTGTATTTTTGGTTGTCTTGTTGTTCTGTTGTCTCTTTATTTAGTTTCAATTCCTGAAGCATTGCCACATCCACTTTCTCACTTAACCTCAGGACTCTTTCTCTTCTATTTTATGAATTTCCTTTTACCCTTGTTTCACATAGCTTAATTCATCACTCCTCCTGCCCATATCTCCCTGTTTCCCCTCTGGGACTAGGCCGACTGGGATGTTTGATAGGAGGGACCCCCAACTATGTTTCCACCTGACCAAGACAGGTGCCAGACATCACCAGCTTCTGAGTCAGAAATAGCTATCCTAGTAACTTTCAGATGCATATCTAATACTCATTTTTCATCTCTCCCTTTTCTTTACTATTTAATCTTCTTCTTCTAGTCATATTATCCCATTGGCAATAGGTATCACCAGCAAATATTTTTTTTTACAGTAGGGTTCATAACAATTTATAGTGCCCAATTCCAAAGAGAAGTACTTTTTTAATGACCACCACCAGGCCAGTTAGCCATTACCTTCCTTTATTTCAGTGTGTTCCCAAAGTCTCTTTCTTACCTACACAAAATTTTCAAAATGCTCCATACCACCACCTCCAGATGTTAGCAGGTAATATTATTACTTTGACCTGAAGAAGAGTCCCTCCCCCTATCAACTTCCCCACCTATTTTTTACATTGTCTGATCAACTTATTCATCTCTCCACACTTCCAGCCCACCTATTTACCTTTATCATGCATTGATATTGAACAGCCTCTTTATCTAGATCCCTATTTTTAATCCTACATACCATGAACCCTACCTGTCACTATCTATCTGCCAATATAAATATAATTACTAATACCAGTTATAGTTAATACCTTCCGTAATCTTTTTGTCTTTATATTAAAAAATGAGCAATACAGCTTATACACATTAAGGCCTTTCATACATTTCTACATCCTGTATCCCTCTATCAACAAATAAAAAAAACTAATCATATTCTTCTAGCAGAATAATTCCTTCCCATACACTGTGTACTAATCCTCCTGCCTCTTCAAAATCTGCTTCACCAAATCATCTTTCTTGTTTCCTGCACATGTGCTCAAACCACTGTAATCTGTTCTCTTTGACTTGCTATGTGACTACTTTGGCTTATGCTCTGATATAACTTCTTCATCTGCCTCACATTGTGTATCCTACCACCTCTCTTGGGCACTTTATCGCCTCTAGCTTCTTTAACTACTCTGCTTTAGTCTCCAGGTTTCTCTACCATACAGTAGTACTGGTTATACCACTGTTTTGCACACCTTGTTTTTCAGCTCCTTTGGCATTCTTCTGGCACCCATTATCACTGACACTTTTTGTCAGTCGGTTGCAAAACTTCTGATTCTAGCTTTAGTCTTCACATTCAGACTCCCCTTCTCTTCAACTGGTCTTCCCAGATAATTGAAGCAGTTAAATCTATTCCACTATTTCCCTTCTTTGTCAGTCTTCAGCTTCTTCTGATGTTCCCTATTTGCTGAAATGACAGTTGTGTTATCTGTACTCAGTTTCATCTTACCTGTCTTCAGTTTTGCATTCCATTTCCCTGATGTGCTGAAGTTCTTGTATAGAGTCTGCTTGTAATTCCACATTGTCTGCATAAAACAGCTTTGGTGATCTCTCCCCTCCAACCTGTTTGTTAATGTAGTCCATCACCAGTATGAACAGCACTAGGCTGAGAACTGAACCCCAATGCATATCTACTCCACTGGCATCCCCTCTGTGAGTCTGAATGCTGCATTTGTGTCATTTGGGTCCTTGTTCATAGCTTGACCTAATTTTACCAATGTTTCTAGTTCTTCAAACATCACATAACTACCCTAATTAGCTTTCTTAGGACATTGTCATATGCTTTCTCCAAGTCTAGGAATGCCTGTTTCCATACCATTGGTCTCTTTCCTCATCTCCAGCTTCTTCTGAACTAGCTGTCTGACTCCAAACATTGTATCAGTTGTATTGCATCCTGATCTGAATCTGAACTGCTCATCTCCCATATTACTTTCAGCTACTCTGCTTATTCATTTATCAGTCACCCTCTCCAGTACTTTCTTGCAATCTGGAAGGAGTTTAATACCTCTGGATTCCCCACAGTTGTGAATGTCCCATTTGTTCTTGTACACTGGCACTAGAGCATATATTTTCTCACTCTACCAAGACAAGAAAAAACACAAACAGAAGAAAATGTTTTGTGAGCAGGTCCTCAATCAAACATGAATGAGCCCACCCACACTCCATCTTTGCATACCTCTTGATTACTGTAGTTCTGCTTCCTACAAAGCATAACCCAGTTCAACTCCTTCTTGACCCATTTGCCCGTAGAACACTTTTCCTTGCTCTGTTATTCATTTAACTTTCTCCATACTGCCATTTGCAGTTCTTCCCTTTTTCCCCTCATTAATTTTGCCAGTTCATCCTTAAGATTATGAATATCCAGTGCTTTGCAAGTTTTCCTCATCGGTTCATGGTCTCTTTCTCTGTCTCCCTCTCATAATGCTAATTATTCAGTATAGTAGGGCCTTCATCTCTACAGGCACCATTTACACCTGTTAAGTCATTGTTCACTTCTGCTCCAGTTATATCATTTTCTTGACCAAACTTTTGACTCTCATGTCTACTTAATCCTTACTCCTATTCCCATTCCCATTCCATGGGCCTCTTTCCGTCTCTGTGGATTCACTCTTCAAAATGCAACCTCCTCCATCATTAGGTCCTAATGACCCCATTCATCATTTTTCATTTCTCTCATCACATTATAATATATCCTTATTGCATTCTCCATCATGCATACTAAGTACATTTGTCTTTTCTACACTACATGCAAATTCACTGGGTTTAACAATATCACATCAGCCCCTCCTTCCTTCCAAACATTCCACACAACTGGGGGGTTTCCAAGTCACTTTGTGTAAGCTTATGAGGAGCCATCTTCAATTTTTTTATTCTGTTCCCCTGTCATTAAAAACTCCTTCTGCAAAGCTCCCTGCTATACCAACTACTCTTTACACTGGCACTGGCAGCTGTACAGTTTAATATTAAAATGCTGGCTACCACTGCTGTCAGTTGTTGTACTCTGTATCCTCTATCTACCTACCAATCCAGATACAGTGCTTCAACTTCTGTTTCTTTTAGCCATTGTTCCATAAAGAATATAGGCCTTTGTCCCTCCAACTTTAGACCACCTACCCCAAAATTTTCTCACTAGTTCCTGTTTTCCCAAGCTTGACAAAAGGCAACTGACATTTCAAACCCCTCCTTTAATAGCTTCACTTCACTTTCTAGGTGCTCAGGTATATGTTTAAGGCAGCTCAGTCTGCTGTTCTTACCTGCCAGTGCCTCCTATAGCTATATTACATCACACCTCACCTTTCCAGCCCTACTTGCATGGCTTCAATCTCCATGATCATGTCATCCACACCTGAAATAATTTCAGTAAGTTTTTCCTCAGTATCAAGCAAGGATGATCCACATACCAGTCAGACCTCTTGTCAACCACTTCAGCTACAATATGCTTTATTTGCCTACAGTGATTTGCTCGACTGACTCTTTTGTCCTAGTAACCCACAAACAGAGGCAGAATTCTTAACCTAGGTGGCCATCATCCTGGCTAGCTCAACAGCATATGTGTCTTGTAGACTGTTTCTAATGAAATCACAAAACTTTCTCCAAACTAAAACCTCTTAAGATATTCCCCATGTTTCATGACTTACACTATTTTAAGTCTGTTATATCTTCTGAAACTAGCTGTACCTCCTACTTCTTTTTAACAATAATATCCACAATTTCTTTAATTAATAAAAGTAATTATTTCCATAATGCTTTTTTCAGTTCTTTAATCTATGTACTGCCAAACACAAAATAACTTTAACAAATGTATTACATCAAAGTTGTAACACCTTCATAAGTAATTTACAATCACAGCTGCACATATAGCCTGCAAGTAAAAATATCATGTTGTCTCCTTTCTTCCCAATGAACTGAACCACTGAAAATACATTTTCTTTCTTAACAAAATCCTCTGTTATCCAATCACTAAACTGGTTTAAAAAAACTGAAAGAAATTCTTACAGAAGCCATAATTGAGACCATCCTCACCTTACACATTATCAAACATCCTTAAAATAACTTCTAACTCTTCCATCTTTTTCTAATGCATACGGATATTCTTCATTCTAAGATAGTGCCCCTCACCCTTAAAACAAGAGTCTCTTTGCTTTTATATGTATGTGAAAGATATTATTTGTATCTTTATAAAATTTCTTTTTTTTCATCCACTGTAACTCCTTGCCCATTCCTTAGGCCAGGTATAATCGTCCTTTGTTTTTTTTAACATATCGGCCTTTAGCCACAAACTTTTGACTGTATGTATAACTCTTTAACCTCTCATAGTTAACAGCATGAAAAGTCTTGTCATTCTCATAATACCCACTGTTATTTTGCTATAAAGTTACATGCATATCATAAAAATTACATAAGTCTTACCCACCCTTTTTATAAAAATGTGCATACTTACTGTAACCTTCAAATTAAAAGCTAACTACCAGATATTTCAATCTTTATAATGGTCTTCATATCTATATGAGCCCTATACATTGAATATATGCTTTCTTCCTATATTGTAATAAAACAATCCACATCTGTCTTTTCCAGACAGTTCCCTTTTTTCTTTTTTTAATACCTTGTATCAGTTTCATACCAAACTAGCTTATGATATATAACAAGACCAATCAAACCCCACCCTGATTGATCTATATGCACACATTAAAAGATAAGAAGAATGCAACCAATTGTTGTTTGTGTTTTACAATTTCTACATGTATACCTGTCCTTTAAACAATTTCATTAATATGCTGCCTTTAAAACCTCTCTATCCTGAACATCTTTATTTGACTTCTTTCTTCTTGTCATGCTCCCTAAAGAACAACTAGAATCTTTATGTATACAACTTGCAATTTCATGATTAAGTTAGTTAATTCGTTAATTAATTAATTAAATTATTCTTTCAAAAATGCAGTTCTTTTACTTAGAACTGTAAGTAGCTATACTCATGTAGTAGTGTGACTACTTATCCACGATATCATAAAAATGGATTCACTATGTAATTAAAAAAATACTAAAATCCCGAGTGTCAGTATTTCGAAATTACATATCCAAAGACACCAAACACCGAAACCTAAAACTGCAAAATTCAAAATCCCGATGCTACACTACAGATACAGCACACACAAACACATACACACCACTCCCCCCCTAACTCAAATATAATATCCTACACTACAGATGAGCAGGGGGGCAAGCCCCCCTTGCACCCCCCATGTGGGGGGGCACACCCCCTACTTATATATACTAACTCCAAGATTGCACGGACACACATAAGCAACTCACAGTCAAAACACACACTAACAGACAGTAAAGCCCCTAACCAACAGACATACACATACATACATACCCAAACTCACATCTTATCATTCACACACCACAACATCAGAAGCGCTAATTCAAAATCTCCATACTTCGGGATTTTGAATTTTGCGCTTCTGGTTTACCGGTATTTCAAGACTTTGGTATTTTAATTTCGAAATACTGAAATTCAGGATTTCAATATTTCGAAATTAAAATGGAACCCCATAAAAATATATGCCATTTGATATGTTGTTCATCTGTGTTTTTTTCAGTAGTTATTGACTCTTTTTTAGTACATTGACTTTAATCTACTTTTTTATTTTATGTTCCATGCCTCTTTCGTAAATTACATATTCTGTACTTTTGATATTGGCATATGTCTATTATACTGATGTCATTCTATTTTTTTTTTTTTTTTAAACTGTATTTTACTTACTTGTTGTGCATATTCCATGTTGTACTTTTCTACTTTTACTATATTGTATAATTTAAATTATATTTGTTTTTGTTCAATTAAATTTTGTGTGTAACTTATTTGAGCTTTTCTCCTCGGGTCTCCACTGAAAATGGGCTTCTAGCTCAGTTGGACTAACCCGGTTAACAAATGTCAAATAAATAAAATAAACTGTATGGACAGATACAATACATATACAACACAAATCTTTAATTTTTACATCACAGCATATTCATTTTCCCTGGTCTGCAGTAATAAAGTTTACTATCTTAATATTTATATCCCTTTCTGGAATAATATCATTTATTTATTTTATTTATTTAACATTTGTTTACCAGGAAAGTCCAACTTGAAATGAGCCAATTTTCAGCGGAGGCCCAGGGATAAATGCTCCAGACACATGTCTTTGTAACATGGGAGGAAAGCGGAGCACTCAGAAGAAGCCCACACGAATGCAGGGAGGATATGCAGATGCACAGAAGGCACCCAGGCTGAGAATCAAACTGGACAACCTTTTACTGTGAGGTGACATTGCAAACCCCTGCACCACTTTTGCCATCTGACTACTATCATCAAAATCAAAAGAATTGAAAACCTACATCTTTTGTTAAATTTGTATCTCTCGCCTTGATTTATAAACCTACAATTTAAAAAAAGTATGATTCCCTGTATTCCACTGTAGATATACCAGTTTAGTACTTACTTGCATTCTACGAGCTCAGTTTCTACCTCAGCACAAGTCCACATGAAGTATGCATAAACTTTGAATCTTCTCTACTATGTATGAAATACCTTAGTGTAAATAAACTAGGCCTCACTATGTAGGACATGAAACTCCACAGTTCCTTCTTGTTTGCATATCAGTTATATTTTAATGTACACAAGGAGTCACTATGAAAAATATGTTAATTAACATTAAGTTCTATTTACCTGATTGTTTTGTTTCCCTTAAGGTCTGTACTGCTAGTGTTTACTGTACCTAATGGACAGATGTTTACTTTGCTCATTGTTGTATCTGTCATACTGTTATATTTTTGTCAGAGCTTCTTAAGGTGATCTTTCCACAACCACCAAACCCAATGTCCCACTTTCCCACACCCACCCCAGTAGTCAACTAACCAGACTGCCCCCCCCCCCTTTTTTGCAAATCCCTGTATCTGCCACTGCTCATAACAACAATCTGGTTGTCAGAAAAACACACACACGGTACAATCACCACACGTAGTATGCACCCCACACATAGCCCTACATATGCTGGAGCATTTAAATGTAATCTTTTTAAACCCCAAAGAACTCCCAGACATTCTGCCTGCAACAATTATTTCAGCAAACCTGATAGTAATCAAAATAAACTCTGCCTAACACTGCACATACAGCCATACCCACTGGAGCTTCAATCACCAAACCCAAAAACAAGCCATTACACTGCCCAGGACACTAGTCACAGGGGATTCCATTGTAGAACATACTGATGCCCCACTCACCAGGCTGAACAAGGAGAAAATAATGGCCAGTTGCCTGTCAGAGGCTAGGATCTGCTATGTTACACATGCACTCTGTTGCACACAGGTACCAATAATGATCCTGTCATGGTCCATGTAGGTATAAATGACCTGAGGCACACCTCCCTAGACTACATGAAGAGAGACGTGGAGCTGTTGGACTGTGTGTCACAGGCTGGTATGTGCATAGCATTCTACCCTAACAAAGGATGGTGCCATAATCCAAACAGAATATGATTGACTTTAGTACTTTGCTTAGTTTTTGGAATCATTCTAGGGGAAGACAATATTTGTCAACATGGTAGGACATAGTTAACAAACCACATTGTTTTGCCAAGGATGGTCTGTACCTGTTCCCTCTAGGCTTTTGAATATTGGCTAAAACATTTTCCTACACCATAGAGTGTTTTTAGGCATTGCAAAATTGAATTGACAAACCTTCCAACATAACAAAATCTACCCAAGGAAATCTAATGGTCAATGCTGTGAGCCTAAACAAGAAGATCCTGTCCCTCCAAGCTTTCCTCACCTTGGAAATTGCATACATCTATGTAGTTACCAAGACATGGTTTAATGCCTCAGAGAATTCCCTATCAGTGCAAGGTTTCAGTTCCTTTCACACATTTAGACCAGAAACTGCACAGACAGGGACCAAAGCTGGCAGCGTCTCAGTCTACATCAATAACAAGCATACTTCTAGGTTAGTTGAACAGGATGACACACTGGAGTTCCCCCGCATCCAGATTACCATACACAAAGTCTCATTCCTTATGCTAGCAAGCTATAGGTCACCCTTTTTGTCCAATGAAACCCATAGGTCATACTTAGATCTATTGGAGACACTCACCATTCAGCTAAATACCGTACACATGGGATACTTTAATTTTCCTTCTATAAACTGGGAATCCTACACGACCCCAAGTTTGCAGGCACAAAGATTGCTAGACATTCTAAACGCAAACACCCCAGAAAAGTAAGTGCATACACCAACTAAAGGTACAAACCCATTGTACCTGGTACTCATAAATATGGGAAACCTCCGCACCCCCCCCAAGTGTTATGTCCTATCTGGGAAGGTCAGACCACAAAGCATCCGACTTCAAAATACTAATCAATTCGCTAACCCTAGCAAACCCTTTATATTAAGTGATAGCTTGTCACAATTTCAGTCCCTTCCAAACCCAAGTAGTACAGCAGACTATTGGAATTATTCCCAGAAGGTTTGTAAAACCACATCATTGTTGGCATAGAGGCTTCTGTGCCTACCAGAAGTAAGCCCAAAATTAACTCATAAAACAAACCAGCCTGGTAGAATCCAAAATTAAACAGGTTGTACAACAAAAGAAAAAAGTCATAGATAAAATCAGGAAGCTTAACACCAAGAAAAATAAAAACTTTCTCACCAAAGTGAATAGACAACTAAGAGGACTAATTAAGTTTGACAAAGCAAATTTTGATGTAAAAATAGCAGCCCAGGTGAAGGACAACCATAAGACCTTCTTTAGCTATGTCCAAAATCTCAAAGGCAGCAAACAAATTGTGCCAAACTGTTAAGTGAAGCCACATTCACCGAACTAGGAGATATAACAAATCTTCTGGCTGAGAAATTCAGCTCCAGCTTTAAAACCCACATCCACCCAACCCCGCTCCATCTCCCCAGGAAATAGCATCTAACATAATTCCTCCAGCTATCAGTAGGGAACAGGTCTTAGATGCATTCTCTAAGGCCACAAATACAGCTTCAGTAGATCTTTATAATCATAGGATCATAAAAGATTACTAGGCTATCGACTCAGAGGTCATTTTAAGCCTAGCCGTTTCGTCCCAGTGAATAACATAGAAATGCTAGTCAGTACCCAAGATTACATTTAGTGATGGCTGCCCACATCCTTGATCTTCTTTGTTAGAAACCTCTGAGGTCTCTCTAATTGCTGCATGTGCTTAGTATGGTATATGCCAAACGGGGTGTTATACTCAATTATGGGCCAGATAAGTGCCGAGTATAGAGGGGGTTATAACTTCTTTTGCTCTTGAGGCAATGCCTTTACTAATCAAGTGTGGTATGTAGAAAGTATCCTTACTACACTAGGCACATAGTGGTCGAAGTTAAGGTCGCAGTCAACTTGTGATCCCAGGTCCCTTACCACTTCATGGGTATTTAGGGTATTGTTGTCCAGTGAAACCCATAGCTCTTAAACCTATTGGAGACACTCACCATTCAACCAAATACCATACACATGGGAGACCCAGAATGCCACTTAAATAGCCTAAAATATGACATGGTGTTAGTATTCAACCATAGCCTCCACACAGGCTTCATGCCATTTGAATAAAAGACTATGTCATTCCTCTGCACAAGGGCGAACTATCGATGGATCTCAGGAATTACAGACCCATTAGTCTGACTAGTCTCATATGCAAAACCATGGAAAGAATTATCATGGAAATGATTAACAATAACAGAGGAAGCATTTAGACACTGAACCCAGCCCATTTTGGTTTGGTCAAAGGCAGGTCATGCCTATTGCATCTGGTAGACTTGTTTGATAAGGTCACCAAGGCAATGGATGAGGACAAAACCATTCATACTGTCTACCTTGATCAAGCTAAGGCATTTGATAGTGTACCCTACTAGGGGATTGTAAACAAATGCACAGAATTAGGCATAAACCCCTATGTAACTTGCTGGATAGTCAGCTGGCTCACAGACAGGACCTAGGAAGTTAGGATTGGAGAGACCACCTCTACAAAGAGGCCAGTCACCAGTAGAGTCCCCAGGTCTCTGTTCTGGGTCTGCTCCTCTTTGACATATGTTTTTCAGAAGTTAAGGTCAATGTCAAGGTCCTCTGGCTTACCAAGTTTGCAGATGACTGCAAGCTAGGGGCAATCATAGAAATCCCCCCAAGATACTAACAACTTAATGGAAGTTCTAACACAGACAAATGACTGGTGCCAAAGCCGTGGCTTAACCCTCAGTGCCAAGAAATGTATAATAGTACCTTTTGGAAAGTCAGCCACACAGGAAAACTACCTCTTTGATAAAATGCATCTAAAAGTAGACAGTAGTTAAGAATTTGTAGCCTCATGTAGATAGTAACCTGGCTTTTGGCAACATGTGTCTAAGGTTGTAAGAAAATCATTCTATGCCACTCAACGTATAAGTAAGGGCATGGCATCTAGGTCCAGGGAAGTCATTGTGCCATTGCACTCAGCCATCACCAGACCCATCACTGAGTATAACCCCCTCTTCTGTAAGCACCTGACCAGGCCCATGCAACAATTGGAACTTCCACAGAGGTTCCTTGCAAAAGAATGCAGGGCATAAACATAATGTCTTATGTAGATTGCCTCAAAGCCCTATCTCTATACTCTCTTTCCTACAGACTACTGAGAGGTGATTTATGACTGGAGTACAAGGCATCCTTGGATTCCACTCAGATGGACCTTTTGAATATCCACAAAATGAACAGCACTAGAACTAATAGATGTAAGGATTTGAACTTTGTTTGCCACTTAAATAAGGCATGTTTGAGGGACAGATATATATCTCAGAGAATCCCCATTCTCTGGAATAGGTTTTCCATCCATGCGAAGCAGAGTCCTTCCCTAACTTTATTCAAGAGTATCCATGGCCAGTGGGGGGGAATCTGGAAATTCAAACCTGATCCGATACCTATGTCTCTGATGTTCCATGGCTGTCATTAAATTATGCCGTAACTAGCATACACCCCTTAAAATAACATCCAAGGTGCAGTAACCCCTGAGATACATTTGGGTGCATGTCTAGGTTTATAAAGACCCCAATGATTGTTAGCCTAGTATAAACCTATGAACTTACAGTACTTATACTTAGTTGCACCAGCTAGGGATAAATTGACCAAGTTACAGAAGAAATTCCTTTACTCATTTCCGATAAGTGCTGAGGGATTTTTAACATCAACCTGCAATAACAGGAGTTTTTTAGCCAAGTAAACCCACCAGATGTAAGTGTTGGAGCACTGATTGGCTTCACAGAGTCACACAGTAGGCAAACAGAAACTGGGAGAATCAAGCCTAAGACTGAAACATGAAGATCATTAATTCATAACCTTAATCCTATGAGATAATGTGGCACACTAGCAGATAAAATTTCAGTCTGATAGCATGTCTGAATGGTGGCATTTCATGTGCATCAGCCTGATATGCCACAATATGGTCTTAACAGTGGGCCAGCCTAGGGATAGAATTCACTTCTATCTGATCTTCCCACCATCAGGAAGATTGTTTGCCTACTGAGCCACTAACAGTGCCATCCCTGGGATGCTGTTTACTAATATAATCCCATAGTTCTTTAAATTTTTATTAAAAGAGGAATAGGTACAATTCATTTAACATTATGTCTTCCCAGAGTTATATATGTACCCAAGCTGTGTTCTATAACAGCAGTGCTTTGTGATTTTAGATTATACTTGTGCTATATATCAGATTATTTTCATTACTGAATTACTTTCAGAACATTTTGGCTGAGTTTTTTAAAGTTTTTGTGCTATATATATGCAGATGTGTCTTCAGGTGTTTTTATTCATTTCACGCAAGTTTTTCAATTATTATGGTGAAAGTCTATTAGAAAAGCAGTCACTGTTGACATATCCAACAACTGGAACGTCCACAGAGGTTCCTCACAAAAAGAATACAGGGCATAAATAATATGTTCTATGCAGACTGTCTCAAGGCCCTATCCCTGTGTTCTGTCTCTTACAGGCTTTTGAGGGGAGATCTATGCTTGGCATATAGGGCATTGTCAGACCCCACTCTGATGGACCTCCTGCATATCCACAAAACAAACAGTACCAGAATTATTTGTTCTAAAAACTTAAACTTAACAGGCTCCCCATCCATGTGAAGCAGAGTTCCTCCCTAATCCAATTCAAGTGCAACTTGGACAATTGAAAGGGAAACTTGAAATTCATTCCTGGTTTGACACCTATGTCTCTGATGCAAACAGGTAACTTGTAAATGGTTCAGGGGGTTGTCTGTTTTCCCCTTTGTGGGAATTCAGATGCAACACCATCACCATTTGGGCTTCCCAAATTCATGTTAGATAAAGGCTTGTTTAGCTAATCAAGCCTTTATTGTTTATTCTGAGTTCAGTCAGTATTTCCAAATCTTATTTTTCATTTTAAATAATTAGATGGGATGTCTACCTGTGAATCCACTGAGAACCAGATTTTGTCTTTTGACCTATTGTAACCTTTAAACATTAAGGTGTAAGATTACAACCCCTGACTGGTACATGTTGAGCCTCTGCAGAACCTTGTTCCAATGAAGCTGTTTTGCAATGGAAAAACAAGATGACGTAACCATTGAATGTGAGCAATGATATGCTTAGTAAGAATTGATAAGAATGTAGTATACTGAAATTAACTGGAAACAGTTGAAATGAGAGTGGAAAGAATGTCTTTATTTCTTAATTATTCAATTTTTTGCTGAACAAGTGGCAGTCTGTCCTTTATAGGCCAAGTATTTTTGTGCTTTTCAGAATGAATTTTGCACACACTATAGTTCGGTTTATAAATGCTTTATTAGGTGTTAACAATATCCAAATACTGTCTTTAATAACAGTGCTGATAAACAATAACAGTCTGTAGGAATGCTGGATAGCAGTAACAGTGCTGATAAATATATCCAAAGTTTCTGCACATATATTCTGATTCTTCTGAGTAATATCAACTGAAACAGTCTTTTTCGCCTGAATAGTATGGATATTTGACCTGACTTCTGTACTCAGACTCGAGTGTCTGTTCTGCAAAGATCTTTTTCATATCAGTCCAAAATTAACTTACTAACTGTGTCTAAAGTATATCCTAGTAATACCAAAACCCTGTAATGTTCTACAAGCCTCTTTAGCCTAGGTTTTCAGGTCTTGTCTTGCATGTGCCTCACAGTGCCTAATTGTCTGTCCTTTATCTAGCATTCCATTGCTAATACTCATATCTTTCCCTTGAGAAAGGAACATTCTGTAGCTTTTCCTGAAAACTGTAATTTCTGCACATCTCATGCTTAGCCAGCAAAATGATCTTTTCCTTTCTACTGAACTATCTTTCCCTGAAAATGCATGCATACATGAAAACACAAGTCTGAGTCTATATTTTCAGGCCTATTATTCTACCTGAATGTACTGTAGTGAACTCACTAAGAATACCCTCAGTGTAACAGCTCCCCTGAGGTCCATGCTAAAAGTTTACAGGGACTTTTTTGTAGTTCCCTCATATTTGTATTACTAACTGCTGTAATCTGGTTTGAATATACTGGATTTATGCTACCTCACTCATAATCTGCAGATGTATCCTGATAGATAGTGATGTCTTTTATGGTCTCAAAGGTACTATTAGCCAATACTACCAAAAACTTGGGCTAATTTATGTGATTCCCAAATAGCTTTAACAGCTCTATATGCAGGAATATTCCTGCTCCAGTGATTACCTAAATCCATAGTCTTTAGAGTCTTTAAGTCTAAGTTCTGATGTATGTGTGATATATCTAATACCTGCACATTATTCTGAAAATTAGTGTATTTTAATTGTGTGTGTAACTAAAACTGATTAGGCCAGGTAATTACACATCCTCAGCTTGCCTCTGTGAGTCTTTAGTTAAGTTAGACATAGTACAAACTGTTAACCCTGCTGATTTTTCTTCCCTGTCTCTTTATGCTGTAATGGTAAAATTACACTGTCTGTTGCCTGTATTTTCTACCTTATGAACTGGTGCCTTATTGTACCTTGATGTCTCTCTCTTATAGCAAATGAAACCGTTTCCTGTTGTCTATAGATTTAAATCCTCAAACATTAGACTGTTTAGTCCATTTTCTTTTTTATTATATAGCCTATCAAGCATTATGGCTATTTTCTGAAGACTAACTGAAATCGGCAATAGAAGGATACCTTTATAACTGGTCTTGAAGCATAATTAGTATATACTGTATTAACTTGTGTCTATAAATTTTCAGCTAGATCTTTTAATAATTCTATATACCTTTTTAATTTCTATGTGCTGTAATAGATACCTGCCTTCTAAGTTTGTGTTTTAAATATCCTGTAAATTTATGAGTTATAATACTTTACTAAAGCCTATGCTTTCTGTATTTCAGATCTATACCTTTGCATACTCTGTCGGTGTCCTTTTAACTTTCTGTCTAATATGCAACAGTTATGTAAAGTGCACTGTAATCTGTAAATTAATTAACAAATTAAGCCTACCCTGTTATGCCTTGATTATATTAAATAACTATTACTACCTGTTATTTAAGTTGCTTATTTTAATAAGCATGTTTCAAATAATTCTGTCACTTTACCCTTATAACTAATGACTGAATCATGTGAAGCGTGATGTAATTGCTTGTTGTAACTGAGTATTGATGTTAAATTCTGAAATCTGACTGAAATGTACTATACTGAACTCGTAACCGAGTATGAATGTCATATTCTGAAACTTGGCTGAAATTTACATTAATGTTATATTCTGAAATTTGACTGAAATGTACTATACTGAATGCACAACTGAGTACGAATGTCATATTCTGAACCTCAACTGAAATTTACATTAAAGTGATACATATTTATACTAAGCATTTAAACTAGCTGTGTATATTATGGAAACTAATAAACTAATACTGAAAAAATATATTTTGCCAGTGTTACCTGAACACAGATAAAAGTATAACTGAAAACTGGTAAATGTTATATTCTGGAAACTAAACTATTAGTACCTTTTTCTGTCAATATTGTCTGAATAGAGATAAAAACAAAACTAGTACTGTTATACAACTGTCTGAAAAATGAGAACATTTACATACTTACTTTAATTTACATAAATGCACATCTGTTGTACACAATTTTTCTTTAGATAGTTGACTAGTGCACCACAGCTCTTGCCAAGTTTAGGCCTTACTCTGCATTGTCCCAGTCACTACTGAGGTATTGGAGGCTATTTTAGTGTCCTTTTCTGTGTCTTAAGGCATTCCAAACCTCCCCTTTCCATCTCTTGTGCAAGGCTGGGTGACATGTTCTTGACTGTATTTAAAATTAAACTGGGCAATCAATCAGGAAATTATTTAGCAATCTCTGCAAAGCACAAAAAAAACAGTAGCAGGTCTTTAAATTAAAATTTGCAACTTTAACAATTATAAACTAATAGCATTGCTTGCTGCTCTGACTTTATTTACATTTTTTCTGCATGAAGTAAACATTTGATGAACTAGTCCAATGCTACTAATAAATGCATTCTTGTTGCCCTACCTTTATTGACATTTTTCTGCATGAAATAAATATAAATTTGTGTAAATCTGTAAGCATACTGAAAATGTATTATAGTGAGCTAAACTAATGTTATTAATAAATATATTCTTGCAAGTCTGTAACTGAATTGATAATGTACTACAGTGAAATGGAAAGGCAGCAACTTTATTATTAAATCAAATGGGAAGCTCTGTGGCATTGTTTTTTTCTTGTGATAACCTCAAATGAAACTAAACTAGTAATCTAACACTTTATTAATATTTTAAATTTTTTTTGCATTTCTACACCTCTACAAAATTAATCTTAAATGCTGAACTTTTTATGTTTACTCTTGTGACTCTCAGGTCCTAACATATTGTTCTGTGTGTGAAACTCAACCCACTATCTTAATATAGCCATTCCTTTAGCTGACCTAATTTAATTTTTTCAGTACTGTTTAGTGCTACAAGGATTTATCATTACTGTCTGCAATTTTCTTAGATAAATAGTCAGAACTGTAACTGCATAAACTGTCACTAAGAATATTAAATTGATCTTTACCATACTGTTTTATGGTATACAGTACCGCCTTTAATTCAGCCCACTGAGCTTGCCTGTAATCTGATAAAGTGCACTTTCTGCATGAAATGTATACAGTATTGAACTGTTTACATAGACACATTTATTACTAGAGTTGAACTGATCTGATTCTGGAAGTTTACTTGTCTATGTTTTATACAAGTATATGAAGTTTTTTTTACATAGTATGAACTGATCTAATTCTGGAAGTTTACTTGTCTGCCCTTTATACAAGCATAACATAGGAGTGAAACCTGTGGCTTTAATGACACGTAATATTTATGATGCACTCTTTTTTTGCACAGGATCTGAACTTATAACTGTACTGTTACTTCTAAAATGTAGCATTAAATTTAAATTTTGCATTCTGTAAACTAGCAAAACATTTAATATCTGTGAATGCTTTATGTCTCTATCTGTATCAAGATACTATTTATGCATTGCAACACTTTACTACCATAATGCAAAGGTCTTGACAATGTCGACTAAACAAAACAATAACACAAGAAAATTAATTTGCCAATTCTGTAACTGTAAATCCTTTATTCTGTGAATTCACTTGACTGTCATTTCTGGTATACTCTACACAAACATTTACCCTTTGTTCTCACTGGCCACACCCAGTATGTCTTTCTGAGCACTTCAGCTGTGTTAGCTGTACTGGAATTTATTTTATCTTTAACCCATAAATCTGCATGTTTGTGCAGTAACCAGTTCTTCAAATTCTGTACATTTACACAATTTATTGCATGCAAATTCTTACAAGTGCCATGTGTGTGCACTACTGTACATTCTTTAGCATTTTTATCTTTCCATAAACCCTTGTTACTGAAGTCTAAAACAACGTATAACTCTGATATGTCCATACCTAGTACATAGTTTTTATACTTTGAACTGTTAGCTGCTGTATTCTTTGACCTTTTAAATCCTGGCAAAACTGCATTTGTGTCCTCTGATAAAGGTCTGTTTGTAACTGGAGTTGATTTTTCTTTCTTACTCAGTGCATTTTTTTTCCATATTTTTTCTGTAAACAGTGAAATATTGTAATTTCTTTCAACCTTAAACAATGACGGATAAATGCTTTGGTTTGGTGCTGGACTGCCACACTCTTTATAGATGAGTTGAAAATCCATTTTTTTGTAGAACTAGCAACAACACTGACTTGAGTTATGGTATATGTTTCTTCTTTAATTTTTCCTGAAACACTAGTAATAACATTGACTTGAGGTAAGGTATGCATTTCTTATTTACTTTGCTATGAAATTGGGGTATCATTTATGCTGGTGTTTACTTTATCAGACTGATCAAAATCTATACTCTGATCCTTCTTATCCCCACTCAGTGCAATATTTGCACTGGCTTCTGAAAACAATAAACTAGAATTTATGACATTTTGAACATTTGCATTTGAAATAATGTGAACTCAAGACATTGCAAATATTTGCTTTACATTTGGTAGGGAAATCTGCATGTTACATACATTGACTGTTTTTGCGTCTGTATTTACAATACTGCTACTTAACTCTGTGCTTTGAATTATATGTAGACTGGAATTTATTACATTCTGAACATTTGTATTTGAAATTGTATTACAGCTTAACTGTATATTGAATTACATGTGCTCTAGCATTTACACTGATGTCTGAAGACTGTAAACAAGAATTACTGACAGAAACTGACTCATTCTGCAAATTATGAGATAGTGTGTCTGTTGCAGTGTGCTTCTGTGATTTAACGCTTTTGTATTTGGAAAGATGTAACATTCCTGAACTAATAACCTTTAAATTTAAACAAACATTTCTGGAACACAGATTTTTAGACTGCTTTACCCAATTTTTAACTTTAAACCAAACATTTACTGGTGTCTTTACTGTAGAAGAATTGGATGACATATTTATAAAATATACCGTAATTTGTTTTTAAACTTTTTTTGATAATTACTGTCTAACTTAGCTAAAAGGTACATAAAGTTTTACATTTACAGGAGAGACCAACTTTATGATTAATGTGTCTTGTCGCCTATAGCTTTTTAAACTTTTTCTTGCTTTTTGGCTGTGTGACATTACACTGAAAACTTGAAAGTTTGTGGAGATAGTGAAGTATGTTGCTGTTACCTGGATAATTTTTTTATGTTTTGAAGGAACACTGCTGAAGTTGGTAGATTTTCTGACGTACTGCTGGTCTGTTGATGTTTTTTGAGACTTTTTCTGAAGCAGTGTTTTGAATAAATACAGGTGCTCTGCAATTTGTCTAACAACTGCAGTTTTTATATGTAAGGGAGAACTGATGCGTTGTCTGCAGTGGCTGTCTTTTATATTGAGTTTACATCTGGAATATTAGTGGTGTCTTATCGAAAGGTCTGCTCTTTAGGGAATAACTGTAGTGTTGTTGGCAGTGGCCTTATTTTGTAGGGAGTTTACAGTCTCCCTTCTAGAAAAACACTGGTGTGCTGCTGAGAAAGCTGTTATGAAACTTTTCTCCTGTAGCTACTGATAGACCGGAAAAAAAGGGTTACTGTCAGAGACTGCTTTTACTTTGCCCTGAAGTCCGATTTGTAGAGTACACATACTCTGACTGTTGATAAGGTTGCTGTGGGGTTTTGGGACTTACTTTAACTGTTGTCCCCCCATTGATGGTAGGCTCACCATTGAAAGGATTGATAAGACTGTAGTGTACTGGAATTGACTGGAACCAACTGAAATGAAATTGGAATGAATGTCTTTATTTGTTAATTTCCCAAATTTTTGCTGAATAGGTGCCAGTCACTCCTTTATAGGTAAAGTCTTTTTGTACTTTCCAGAATGAATTCTGCACATGTTGTAGTTCAGTTTATAAATGCTTTATTAGATGTTAACAATATCTGAATACTGTCTCTAATAAGAGTGCTGATAAACAATAACAGTCTGTAGAATATTCAAAGTTTCTGCACATATATTCTGATTCTCCTGAATAATATCAACTGAAACCATCTTTTTTTCCTGAATAGTATGGATATTTGACCTGACTTCTGTACTCATTCTTGAGTATCTCTTCTACAAAGATCTTTTTCATATCAGTCCAAAACTAACTTACTGACTCAACTGACTATGTCTGAAGTATATCCTAATAATACCAAAACCCTGTAATGCTCTACACTCCACTTTAGCCATGGTTTCCCTTGTCTTGCATGTGCCTCACAGTGTCTAACTGTTCTTTATCTAACATTCTATTGCAAGTACACACATCTTTCCCTTGAGAAAGGAACATTCTGTAGCTTTCCCTGAAAACTCTTAATGTTAAGTTGTCTATCTCGCCTTCATCTTGCTGGATGGGTTCGGAGCCGACCTCGGCTCCGACTCGGCCACTCTAAAAGCTCGAGAGTTGGTTCCACCGGCTCGAGGCTCCCCTTATATCCCACAATGCTAGGCGAGAGTTACCTCAGATCTCGTTTGCCGCTACAGCATCGAGGTGTTGGTTTTTCTACCGGCTTGTTGGTAAGTGTATTTTTTGTGAAAATACAGACTTAAAACCCTATATTTTTAGGTTTAAATATATTTCCCTTAGTGTAGTGGATTTTTACCCCTGTTATCCGAAAAATCCCATTTTTTCCCACAAGAACTTTTAAAGTTCTCTCTCGGGCCTTCTGGCCTTTCCCCATCCCCTAGTGGTGTGTGTGTGTTACTCTTAACTAAACTTTAGTAAATTGTTTATTTCTGAGTTTTAAAGTAAAATTAGTGTAATCAGTGTGTCTGTTGTGTGTGTGTGATTACACTTTTTTGTATAAGATGTCTAAAGACACAAAGGTCTCAGGCTTCAAGAAGTGTGATGCGTGCTGTCAGAAAATGTCTCTGACAGACGGTCACACTTCTTGTGTCTATTGCCTGGGGCCTTTACACCTGCAGGACTCCTGTGCTGTATGCCATGGTTTCAGCCCCAGGGTCCTGCAGGAAAGAAAAAATAAGTTGATCCTACGGGGTCTCCTTAAGCCTGAGGATTCCCTTTCTGTCTCTGGGAAGCCCTCTAAGGCTTCTAGGTCCTCGGCTCCAGCTTCTGAGCCGAGACCTAAAGCTACAAAGCCTATGTCTGCGGCTCGGCTGGAGCCGATGAGTCTACAGCTTCTGTGGTTCCCTCGGCTCCGGCTGGAGCCGAGGTAGTAGAAATTCCCTTGTCGGCTCCAACCAGACCTTCGGAGCCGACATCTAGGAAGAGATCTAGGTCACCATCCCTTGGCTCCGTTCATTCGGCTCCAGCATCTCCTCTGCTGTCTGAACTGAGCCATAAATCTCACTCCTCTAGGTCATCGAGGCTGTCGGATCATGACCTCCAGAGGGTAGTGAGTCGACTTCTTAAGTCCGAGGCACTGGCCCAAATGCTTCAGAGCCCGACTCATCAGTCGATGCCTGTCCCTGTCCATCAATATATTCCTCCTCCGACTCCGTTGAGCTCGGAGCCGGGGCGTTTCAGAACCGAGACTGTGGCAGCATCGGAGCCGATACAGGTGTCTTCGGCTCCGTCGTCGGCTCCGATTCCTTCTTTCGAGGATTCTCGGCGCCGGACTTCCCTCGTCGGCTCCGAGGGGGTGAGTGGCATCGGACCCTTGTCCGACCCCGCTCTTCCTCTCGGAGCTTCGGCGCTGGTGAGTTCGGCTCCGACATCGGCCTCGGAGCCATCACTGTCGGTGCCGAGGGAGGTTCTCAGCTTCTCGGAGCGGGGACCTCTGGCTTTGCCTGACAGGGGTGCGTTCGAGGTCATGCGGAGTGTGTTAGAGCCTGGCTCTACTCCACAGTCGGCTCCGTCCGCCCCTCCCTCTATGGTGCCTCAGGTCAAGTCGACTCACTCCCTCATCCCGGACTGCAGAGAGCCAACTCCTCAGGAACCCCCTGTGGGGATTCATCCTCTTCCGAGGCCTCTCCTGATTTGGCAGAAGAGCCCCCTCGGAAGAGGAAGTGTAAGAGGAAACACATTGACTCACCTGAGTCCATCACATCTGACACAGATTTAGATGATTCCGAGGGTTCCCCCCGTTCCCCTTCTGAAGATGTCTCTTTTGCAGACATTCTCGAAATCCTCAAACAGAGGGGAAATTGGCCAGCCCTCAGCCCTTCGGAGGATGAATCTGTGTACCTTGAGGCGTTCGGCTCTCGTCCTTCCACCTCCTGGGTGTCTCCCCCCTTTGACCCCCTCATGCAGGTGGTAGCTAAAAAGGCATGGACGGCTCCTGATTCAGTGGACCCCACTCCCAGGAGACCCTCAAAATTTATAACGGCACCATCAGACAAACAGTTCTTGACAAAAGGAGTTTCTGTGGATGCTATGGTGGTAGCTGCTGCCACTAAGAAGGAACTAGCTGATCCTTCAGTACCTGTCCATCCACCTAACAAGGAATCTAGGTCCATGGACAGGTACGGGAAGCGGATGTTCTCCTCAGCGACTTTTACTATGCGTTCGCTGAATTACCTGTGCCATTTCACTCGTCTTCAAAGGGACTTGATTAAAGAAGCGAGTGACATGTTGAAGGATCCTACAGCTGCGGGTTTTCAAGATAAGATGAACACGCAGCTGGCCACCCTTAACTCCATAGCCAACTCCTCCATGCACCTCCTTTCTTATGCGGCTGATGGAGCGAGTAGGGCCTCAGGGACAGGTGTGGCCTTACGTAGGCATGCCTGGATGCGGCTATGCAATTTTGCGGACCCCTTCAAGACGTCTTTCACGAACTCCCCGTTTGATGGATCATCTCTCTTTGGTCCTCAAGTGAAAGAAACCTTGACTAGGTGCGAGACTGATGGCAAGACTCTTTCTGCCATCGGAGTCCGTTTTTCTACTCCTTCTAGGCCTTACCCCAAAGGCCAGAAAAGTGGGAAAATGTGGTTCCGTAAACAAAATCAAGGGACTTCGCCTGACGCACAAAGTCGTTACCCCGCCAGAGGCAGAGGCGGGAATAACAATGGTAGACGTTGCCCTCGAGGCAGGGGGGCTCCGCAGAACCAGAGCAATCGAGAAGCCTTCTCTGATAAGCCCTTTCAGCATCCCTGAGGTGTTGCCCGGCTGCCCATCTTCGGAGGCAGTCGGGGGAAGGTTGTCACTGTACCCAAAAGCCTGGCTATCCCTGACTCAAGACAAATGGGTACAGTCCGTCATTTCCGAAGGCTATTCTATCCCCTTTCTTCGCATTCCGCAACAATCAAAAAAATCCCTTCCAGATGTTCCACCCGCTCAAAGGGATCTAGCGGTTTTGGAAATTTCAAAACTGCTTGCAAAAAGAGCAATTCAGCCAGTTCCAGCAGACCAGCAAGGATCCGGAATCTACTCAAGGTTCTTTTTAGTTCCAAAGAAAACAGGGGACTGGAGACCAATTTTGGATCTCAGTATCTTGAACAGATCAGTCAAGAAAACAAGATTTCGGATGGTCACGCTGCAGTCCATCCTTCCCCTATTGGGAAAAGGAAACTGGATGTGCTCTATAGACCTTCAGCATGCGTACTATCACATAAAAATGAACAGACGCTCCAGAAGATTCCTCCGCTTCAGGCTGGGAACCAGTCATTTTCAATTCAGGGCCCTGCCCTTTGGTCTCACCACTGCCCCCTGGGTGTTTACCAAATGCATGGCAGTGGTAGCTTCTCACCTGAGATGACAAGGATTCCAGGTGTTTCCATATTTGGACGACTGGCTCCTCACAGCTCCCACCAAGCATCTCCTTCTGATGGCCAGGGATTACACTTTTCGCATTTGTCAAAAGTTAGGCATTTCAATAAATTGCGAAAAGTCCTCTTTGTCGCCTTGTCGTACTATTACCTTCATAGGCGCAAATCTAGACACAGTAGACATGTCTGCGAGGCTAACAGATCAGAGAATAACAGACATACACAGACTGGTCTCACTCCTTTTCAACAACAACAGAATCTAAGCCAGGTTAGTTCTGAAAGTGTTGGGAATTATGGCGGCTGCCATACCTCTGCTTCCATTAGCCAGATTCCACATGCGAATCCTTCAATGGATGCTCTTTACACAATGGTCATACCAGCAACTTCCAATGTCCCACACCATTATGATCACGCAGGCGTGCAGAAATCATCTCATGTGGTGGATGTCTTCCCCTCAGCTCTGCTTGGGAAGACCCTTTGTTCCTCCCCCTCCGGTTGCTACTCTGACAACGGACGCCTCCCTGATCGGGTGGGGGGGGCATTGTCAGGGCAGGACGGTCCAGGGCACATGGCAACCAGACGAATGCCACTTGCACATAAATGTTCTGGAGATGAGAGCAGTGCTTTTAGCGTTGCAAGCCCTTCAAGACTCTCTCCCCTTGGGAACGATCGCAATCCAGACAGACAATATGTCTGTAGTGTGGTACATCAACAAACAAGGCGGAACCAGGTCCTACCCCCTGTGTCGAGAAGCACTCAGATTGTGGCAATGGGCGATTTCTTCTCAGCGTTTTCTGATAGCAACACACATCCCTGGGAAGTCCAATCAAATTGCGGACAAGTTGAGCAGAGCTATCCTCATGCCTCACGAGTGGTCTCTGAAAGACTCTGTAGTGAGAGAAATTTTCCTCAAGTGGGGTCAGCCTTGCTGCGATCTTTTTGCTACTCCCCAAAACAGCAAGTGCAGAGAATATTTCACTCTATTCCCTTTACCAGGCCAACCCAGCAGAGACGCTCTAGTCCAAGTTTGGCCCCGGGGACTTCTTTATGCATTTCCTCCCTTCCCACTAATCTCTCAAGTGATACAGAAAGCTATCGCTCAGAAGGCCTCATTGATCCTCATTGCTCCTTACTGGCCTCGACAGGTGTGGTTCCCCTTTCTACATCAATTTCTATTGGAGCGACTGTGGCATCTGGACCTAGTTCCAGATCTTTTGATCCATCAGTCGGGTCAGGTACATCGCTCCCTCCCCTCTCTGAACCTCACTGCTTGGTTCCTCCAGTTCCAACCTTAGCCAGGCTTCCTCAGTTATCTCACTCTGTTCGAGATATTTTGATAGCTTCCCATAAATCTTCCACTCGGAAGATTTATTTGAGTAAGTGGAAACGCTTCACTTATTGGGCTCAAGGAAGGGACATAGATCCTTTCACTGCTTCTATCCAAATAGTCCTTGATTTTCTAGCTGAACTCTTCCATGCAGGTTCATCTCCCTCTACTCTTAAAGTTCAATTGGCAGCTATTTCTAACTTTCATGTGGGTATTTCTGAATCTGCCCTAATGTCCCACAAGCTTTGTAAAGCATTTTTGAAAGGAGTTTTTCTTCTCAGACCTCCTATAAGAAATCCTCCTTCTCCTTGGGACCTAAATTTAGTTCTGGCTTCTTTGATTCTTCCACCTTTCGAACCTGCAGTCTCCTGTTCCTTAAAATTGCTATCATGGAAGACTCTCTTTCTGGTAGCTATTACTTCAGCTAGAAGAGTTTCAGAACTTCAAGCACTCAGCTGTCGACCTCCTTATCTATTATTTCATAAGGACAGGGTATCCTTACGCTGAACCCGTCCTTTTTGCCTAAGGTAGTCTCGACTTCAAATCTAAATCAAAGCATTGACCTCCCTGTCTTTTACCAGAATATTCCAATAGATCTGAACAAAAATTACACTGCCTGGATGTTCATCGTCAATTGAGGTACTATTTAGATAGAACAAAACAATTCAGAAAATCTGACCAACTGTTTGTCTCCTATGCGGAAGGCAGAAAGGGACTTTCAGTTTCAAAAGTATCATTATCCAGATGGCTTACATCTTTGATTTCCCTGTGTATGAAATTAGACACCAAAAGCTGCCTAATAAACCTAAGGCCCATTCCACCAGGGCTTTGGCTACTTCTTTAGCCTTCCAAGACAGACTGCCTATTGACACCATTTGTGCAGCGGCTACTTGGGCTACTCCTCACACTTTCATTTCTCATTATAAGTTGGATTTAGCTTCTAGGCATAGAGCTAACTTTGGTTCCACTGTTCTCAGGAGTCTGTTCCGTTAGGCCACCCGGGACAAGGTGCTAGGGACGCGGTCCCATCCAGCAAGATGAAGGCGAGATAGACAACTTAACATATAGAAGTTATGTTCTTACCATAACGTTCCATGTTAGTTGTCTTCTTCTCGCCTTCTTCTTGCGTCCCACCCTCCTTCCCCCTGGCCTGGACAGACCTAGAGGAGTTGTGATTGTGACCTCTCTTTCTACCACCTCTTTACTTAGGCATATGCTGTTTGCATATTCCCTGAATCAGGATGTAGGTCACCCTTCTTCTCCCTTTTGTCAGAGGTGGACTCTGTTTTTAGTTTTTTCTGTTATATACTGTTTCTATTATAAGCTGGGGTTAGCTTACAAACGAGATCTGAGGTAACTCTCGCCTAGCATTGTGGGATATAAGGGGAGCCTCGAGCCGGTGGAACCAACTCTCGAGCTTTTAGAGTGGCCGAGTCGGAGCCGAGGTCGGCTCCGAACCCATCCAGCAAGAAGAAGGCGAGAAGAAGACAACTAACATGGAACGTTATGGTAAGAACATAACTTCTATTTTCTGCACATCTCATGCTTAACCAGCAAGATTATCTTTTCCTTTCTACAGAACTGTCTCCTTGAAACTGAATGCATGCATGAAAACACAAGTCTGATTACATTTTCAGCCCTATTATTCTACCTTAATATACTATAGTGAACTCACTAAGAATGCCCTCAGTATCACGTGCTGTTTGAACAATCACTGATTTTATGGATTTTCAAATACCTTTACCTGATTTCTCTTGGTTCGGTATATTTCTGTTGAAATACTGAATGAGTCCAAGGATAATGTTTGCATTAAGGAATATTATTCTTGGAGTGTGGATGGTGCTAATTGTAGTCAGTTGTCTTATTGAGTGTTGCTCCACACTCCATAGCAATATGTTAAAGCCATTAAAAAGGTTGACATTTTTTTTTTTGATGCAGTCTGTGGTATACAGCAATGAGAAGTTTTTGACTTTTGGCTGATAATAGTAATTGCTTGTATGGTGGAATCTGAGTAGTGTGTGTAAGGAATCACTTGTGATGTGCAAAAGGGTGGACATGATGTTGTGTGACCTGTGATTATATAAATTTTAAAAAATGGTAGTGCTTAATGTTGTAAAGGTTGAAAGCATCCAGGAAGCTATATGAATTGAACTCTTAAAATTGTTTTTGATGTGCTTGAAGTATTTGCAAAGCAAATGACTGTGGGAGTAGAAGAAGCAGAATTCTTATAGGAACAGGCAAGCATCAGATATGAAAGCTCTGATAAAAAGTGTCTCAAACAATACTGCAGTTTGAAAAGACGAGAATGCATCTAACTGTAGTAAAGATAAGGCAAGAAAATGCAGTTTAAAATGATGGAATATTACAGAAGGCAAATAGGGCAAAAGCTTGATAGTGTATGTGAGAAACAAGATGATGGAGTAGACTGTGTTCACAAAAAGAAACATTGGGAATGATATTGGTAAAATATTTACCTTTACTGGATTCTGAACATAAATATTGGAAACCGTGACTAAAACTAATATTTTCTGACACATTATGAAAACAAATAGTTGTTGGGGAAACTGTGGCAGCCATATCTGGCCTTGCTGGTAGCAGGAAGACTTGTGTGTTCATATAGCATAATTATACTGAAATTATTTTGAAAAATGTGGATGAGATTTGTGGATGCCACCAAACAGTACAGGTAGAGAAATTTGAAATGTAAACTGTCATTCCAATCTGTTTAGTATACTTAACCGGTTACTGGATCTGAAAATAAATTAATAACTGACCAAATATATGTTTTGGGATGGGAAAGTCTTGACTTTTGAAAGTCAAGATGAAGTGACTTGTAAGATAAAAGTTTCCTATGAGACTGGTACAACTGCAGTTAGAACAGAATTGAAATAAACAGTTTGATTGAGAAATGGTTATGTTTTCAGAGGAAATAGAAGGTGAACGGGAGGAAAGATCACACTTTAGAGAGACGCTTATATACGAGTGCAAATATGGGCAGAAGATGGCTGGATAGACTGAAAAATTCTAAGTGAAAGTGTACACTTGGTAGCAATGCATGTTTCTTATAAGTTAAGTGAAAGAGTACATTGCTGCAGTGAAAGAAAGTTAAAGTTTGTGATAGTAGGTAAGTAACTATTCCTTATAGGTGTTAAAATATGCAACTATGTTATAAAGGAAGGCAGTAATTGTGTGACAGTAGTAACTGCTTGTAATTTCTGAATGTTTTTGGATTTGAAATATCTCCTTGAGTTTTGTATCATCACTAAGATTAAAGTTAAACTGTCATACAAAAAGGCTTTCTCTGTCCCATTTTATTTCTAATTCAGTTGGAAGTTCAAAGAATATCACATTTTGGAGTTTATATTGCATTTTAAGTTGATAGTACCAAAGGATAAAATATTAAAAAGTGCAAAATATTACTGCTGTACTGATGGTATGAAAATAAAGCTGAAGATATATTATAACAAAAGTGGCATATTTAGCAACTAACAATGGAACAATGACATTGAATGGCAAGCAAATTAAAGAGGTGATTTTGCTCAGTTTAATTTTTCCAAGTCTTGGATTTCTAATACCATGACGGGAATGGGTCTATATTATATAATCGAAAAGTCAGTTCAGCGAACGGCACTTACATCGAAAATGCTGTTCATCAAATTTGCTCTTGTGGGGGGTTGCGTCCCCCACATCCCCCGCTAATTATATATGCCAACTCCGAGATTGCACTACAGTGAGGAAAGGGCAAATTTTCTGATCTTCACTGCACCGCAGTCTCACTATGAACAGTTCGCTGAATGACATTTTCAGTGCAAGTGCCATTCGCTGAATTGACTTTTCAATTATATAATGTAGACCTGATGGGAATAGACCCTATTCATAAGTCAAAGCATGATTAAAGTTTGTGAAGTTAGTATTGTTTCAGTCGTTGTTGTTAGCCAAAGCAGCTCTTCACAGCACCCACAGTGTGCCCAGAACTGGCTCTTTCTGCAATTCATATGGAATTACTTGTATCGGTAGCATATCTAAATAAGACTGCAAATTCTTTTTTATGAGACCCATTGCTCCTACTACGATTGGAACTGTCTAGGTATCCTTCTTCCACATTGCCCTAATTTCTGCCTGCAAATCCTGGTATTTTATGTCTTTGTGTCTCTCTGTGCATAAGACATTAATCACTGGGTGTAGCAGTTTCAATGATGAATGCTACTTTTGTCTTCTTTTGATGGACTGTTATATCTGGTTTTGCCACATCTATTTTTTGTACTGCTGGTAATGGGTAATGCCATGTGATATAAAATTAATCGTTTTTTATGATGCTTTGTGACTTATGTTTGCAATGCTTCTCAGCTACTTAATTATTGTAATGTTTCCACAATCCCCACTGGAACAGTCTTGCCACATCATTTTGCCTTTCAGTATACAGGCCCTCTGCCATTTGTGTATTACACTTAGCAACAAGATGTGCAACTGTTTCCAGTTTGGTTTTGCAGAACCTGTGTTTATCTGTTTCACCCACACGTTCAATGGAATTTGTAAACCAACATGTACATAGTCCAGTACCCTGGGCTGCCAATATTAAGCTTGTATGATGTAGCACTGTGTATAGTGGAATTAAATGTTTAAAGAAGAGTAGTACCTGTGAAGAGGGTAAGTTTGAGTTTCAGCATTGCATTGTCATAGGACAAGGTAGTAAGCATGTTGGCTTCTTTTGCTCACAGAAGATTTTTGGAGAGAGATTCAAAGCACCTTATTTTAAAAAGAAATATAAAATGAGAGTAAATAGAGATAAACATTACTTGGGAATAATTTGTGATGTAAAGTGCAGCTACATTTACACATCTTAAAATGGGAGACTCCTTTGGGAGATGGCATAATGTTTAAGGCCTTTACCTCACAGGCACAAACTATAGGGTTTGATTCTTGCCACTGTTAGCTAGGTGTGTAATAGTCTTCAGACTAATTGCTTAGTATTTACCTATAAACCAGTAGTGGTAAGAAGGGGTTGTGAATACATGTTTAAAAGTTGAAGGATAGACATCCAACTTTCACCTCCAAAGGAATGAATGGAAAAGAAAAGAAAATGAAAATGTAGTTTTGATAGGTTTCCCTTTGTAAGATGGGTTATGTGCCCTGTAAATGTGGAAAGAGAATGCTACAACAAAGAGAGGCAGCATAACCAAAAGAAAGTTGTTACACTGCAGGTCAAGATTAAGGATAAATATGTATGCAATATGATGAAACGTTGATTTGTTATGTAACAACAGTAAGCATATTGATTTAAAAAAGGCTGTTATGCATCATCCTTTTCTACATATGCAGCCATGAAACTAATACAGACACTTGATGCCTTTTTATATTTTCATCCATGTTGCTGAGTTATTCAGTGAATTACCTAAATTGCACATAGTGCATAAATGCAGAATGATTAAGGAGAGTTGCTTGGTTTGCTTTACAGTCAGGAAAGATGAAGTAAATAATGACTGAGCATGGGGTTCACTGTTAAAATCGAAAGCATGATAAGCAATGGTGACCTTCGTTTTCTGTTTTTTATAACATAGGGTCATTGTGTTTGCATTTGTATATACACTCCAGGGGATACTGTATGCCCTAGCTAGTGTGCAATGCTGAAGATATGTACTTCTCTTTTAAATTGTAAGTTGTCCTGCAAGATTTTTGAGTAGGTCTGACTCTTGCTGGAGTTGTCGCATGACTTTCTGCTATTATCCATGGTACAGATGGTGTAGCTTGGTGTCTCAGAACATTCATTGCACCACTACAGCCCCCCTTTGCTCTACTCTTCATCTTTATGGTGAATATTTATTCAAAATGAATAATCACAATATGTTGTATTCACTATCCAAATAAATGAATATCACTACAGAGACTTAAATCAACTGAGAGCATATGTCGATAAAGTGTAGTAACAGACGATGTAACATTTTACACACATTTCTGATGTTTGCAGTTCAATTGAACATGCACTGCTGGTACTCGCAGAGCATTTGATTGTGAACATTTTTTTTTTGCCTGTTACAGTATTTATTGAGGAATGATGTACTAGAAAACATGTTCAAAAAGTGACAGTCAGGGCATTCAGAGTTTACTTGAAACAAAAAGTGTAAATCCTGAATGATAGCCTTTTATACTGGTGAGAGTATTTATATAGACAATTTTAGGAAAAAAGATATGAAATATGTTTATCACAGTAGTATTGGAAGTGGCACTGATTTTTTTCTCTTCTTCATATGCACTGTGTATCAGTTATGGTACACCTTGTCCTTTTACAACACTTCTTATGACCCTCAACCCCATTGCAGCTGACTAGTGCCATTCTCCTGATCTGTTGTCACTTCAACCACTGCTTTATGCAGTAGAGTCAAGTGCAATCTAGCCACCCCTCAATGTGCCTTTAGCCCAGGACAAAATGTTTCCCCATCCTGGGAATGTAGGTTTACTAGCAATGTTTATATGTCCAGAGCAGCTCCGGAAGGCTAGATGCTATTCCTTGCTAAGACTAAAGAAGGGAAAGGTGCACTGTTAGAAAGCCTTTATTTGATAAGTTGTGGGGTACACAGAAACAGTGTCCCCATCCCCTATTTCTAGTTACATTTTTCACCCAGAGAGAGCACACACATTATGTGATCATTTTTGTCACATGCCTTACTAGTGTTCAGTACTACAGTATCCAGCCTCTTCAAAGAGCCTCAAGTAGACTGGCAGTTATACCCATCACCCACTCCAGGAAGGGAAGAATGAGAGTTTGTAGGTACTTAATCCTATTCCCTCAGCTCGCTGTCTACCATTGCTTATCAGTTAACCCTAGTCACCAGTGTCACAGGTAAGGACAGAACAGCTGCACTAGTAGGTCACCTCAACTGTGGGATTGTTATATCTGTAGGTATTCGCTTTCAGCATTCCCAATAAATTCAGTTCACATTGTAGCAGATTACGTTGATGTGCTGCTTCCACCTATCTGCAGCAGACTGCAGCATGACAGTAGGTGCATTAGCAGTGGCTTGGGGAAACTTAAACTCAAGCAAGAAAAAAAGTAGTACTCCACACCGTCAAACAAGCTTTAATAAGACAACAACGCTTTCAGATATAACTATCCTTCGTCAGTGTCTTACATACAATGATTATAAAACAGCACTTTTTAAAACTCATATCAATCACATCACATGACACAGCAATCTATCAGCAACAATCTTCAAAACACCAATCAAGGCTTTAAAACCACAGTAGCAACAACATATACATAAATGATACAAATTCATTTTTTCTTCACTTTTTGTTGTTTCATTTTCAAAACTTATACTCCGGTCATGATCAGGCAAGCAGTACTGTAGGTCACCTTGAACAATGACATTTCTTATCTGTTACATAAACACTGAAGACAGAATAAACTAAGATGAAGGTAGGATGATGGCAACAGACTCCTTTCAAATCATCGGAGAATGCGCATCATAGGACATTGACATAACTAAGTCATACGCAGATAAAATAATGAATTTGCAAGCCATGGTCTTTATAATACAGGAAATGTACCTGAACTGTATTTTGGTGGTAAGTCAGCTGCATGATCTGGAGGAGTATCAGTCTTACATGAAAGGCTCCTTAGGATAAAAACAACCCTCTACTGTAAACAAGTAAACAGCGGCAAGACAAATGTGGTGGTTCTGAGCAGAAGTGTTGAAAAAGGTAGAAAGAATGATGATCATAAATTACAAGAAACACAACACAAAAGAGAGGTAGCAAGTAGCAGTAGTCAGTTTTAGTGGCATAGAGTGATGAAGCCCTAGTTAATACCTAAGCAACCAGGAGTCGATTAGCATCTCAGGTATCTGATGAAGTTGCCATGAGAGGCGGGCCTTTTCTGGATGGGAGGCTGGGGAACAGCCTGACTTTTACTGACATGGTGGGGTGGCAATGCAGAATGTGTGGCTTTGGGGTAGTCTTTTCACTCATCAAGCCACTTCCTGATGGTGGTGTTTAATGTGGATGTGTGGAAGCATGCATTTGCATGGAGAGGGCATCGTGGACCTCAACAGGGATGTGGATGTCATGTCCTCGTACCTAGAGAGTTGGCTAAGCCATTATAAAAAAATACCTGTATTGCCAGTATGCTGGCAAGGCCACAAAATAATCATCTGGCTGCCTGAATAATAGCCCTTCCAGACAGCTCTCAGCACTGGTTGTAATCCTCATTGAGGGAGCATAAATGGGCTTTGCCAGGCGGGGAAGACTTGATGATAAGCAGGCATGGGGGAAACATACAGGAAAGAAATGAGCATGTTTGGTTAAACAGAAAAATTGGAATGTTGAAGAGCAGAGATATATGCAAAGTGAAATATAATAAATAAATAGTATAGGATGTTAAATATGACAACACATCTTGACATATTCACAAACACATTGTGCAGTCCCATAAATGGGATGCACACTGTATATCATTTATTCAGTTCACATGTACTAAGAATCATAGGACTGAATCACCTTCCAGGTATGTCAAGATCAAACACGCCATAAAAACAACTGCTACCTATGTGGATCACACACTATGTGGAGTTTACCTTTCACAGTTCAGCTGAAATCCGTATTTTCCATGTACAAGGGTAGTGCTTATAATATGTTTCACTATCCATTCAGGTGCTTTTCCTTAAACAAAGCTACAGTTTGGGGAAACCTACCGGATTGCTACACAATGCAGTGGTGGAGTACTTGGTGTCCACAACATGGCACCCGATAATTAGAGTCCATATTATTTGGTAGTTCCTCATACCTCTGATCTTCAGAAATGGCAGATGTGGCTTCAGCAGTACTCAGGTCTGCTGTGCTTCCAACCAGTGGGACAATATCACTATATTAAAGGATGCAGTAGTTTACAAACCCGTCACACTAGTAGCTATTACGGCAACCATGGACAACATCTGAAAAGACAGTGACACCATTAGAATGCCTTGGACTATAAGACTTGGGATAGCATGGCTCAAAGAATATAAATAACACTGAAGACATATACCTAATTTATGTGTCTGGTTAGAAGTCTCATAGTTGAGACAAATGAGACATTGATGTGGTAATGGTAGAATGACACACCAGTACTGCATCAGTGGTGCGGTACTGGTAGAATGGCATGCCAGTTTCTGTTTACCAAGCTAATATGTGTTCCAGAGGAATGTTTCACTGTGGTTTCCCTACACAGTGCCACCTCTACTGAAGCATTCTCTACTATATCCTATGTGTTTTACGTCATGCAGAATAATTCTGGCAGCCTCCCTTCCCTAGTAATGGAAAGGAATGTAGGAAGCTATTGTGTACTGTACCCTTTTTCCATCCAGCCATCCACAACCCTTTTTCCCATTTTTTGCACATGGGGTTGGGGTGTCACTTAAGTAGTGACAGTCATCTAGAACCAAGGTTTACACCGCTGAATGACTAGCTCTACCATGGTAGTTCTTCCACACCACACACACTCATGCATACTCACACCTATGGCCAATTTAGAGTGTCCAGTCCACCTACTTCATGTCTTTGGAATGTGGGAGGACATCCAAATGAACACAAGGAGGACATACAGACTCCACACAGAAGATACCCCAGCTGAGAATCAAACCAGGGAACCTCTTGCTGTGAAGCGACAGTGCTATCCACTGTGCTGCCCTTTTTGCCATCTGTTAATATCTCTATGTAGTATACCAAGACTGTTGCCCATGACTGTCATAGAGAAATTTGATAGTGCTATGACCACTGTTGACATAATGGCTGTCAGTGAGCAATGGCATATCTCCTAAAGCCGTTCCATCACAAATGCTTTCATGCTGTCCACACCACATAACATCCCTATTGTCTCTATCTCCACATCTTCTGTGCCAGTTCTGATAACCAGGTACACATTGAATCATGTTTGTAAAGAGTATATTAAATCACTGAACACTTAAAAAAGCAAACGGTGATTGATCGACCCTATGTAAGCGAAAGCTTACAATGTCAAAGTGTCAGAACAGTGATTTTTTTCCAAGGGAAAAAAAAAACGGTGTTCCAACAAAAAAAAATAAATGAATAAAAATCAATTTCAAACATTACATTAAGTGGGGGACTTCGCCCCCCACACCCCCCTACTTAAATATACCAACTCCGAGATCGCACTACAGTGCTAAAAACGGCAATGTACCGAAGCAGCCAAGCAAATTTTTTCCCAGGGAAAGAATTTGCTTAACAGCTGCTTCGACATTTTGCGTTTTCAGCCTTTTAAGTTTGACCAAGACGCATTCTTTTGAATGCTTCTTCGGTCTTCTAATATAGACCCTTTGTAAATATTGTATACAGCACTACTTATTCATATTTCATGTCTGTGATATTCAACTTGCTTTTGTTATTAGACTTGTATTACAGTAATTGTACTTACCTAGACTGTGTCGGAAATTAGTCCACTGAGGTCAATGCAGTACAACAGTAACCAAAGATAAATAAATACAAAGTGAATAAATGGTGGTACAATAGACCCCTGACCCTCCAGGTGCTGTTCACAAACATTTTTGCTCCATCGGCCTTGACTGTGGGAGTTCCGTCATTTGCATATATGTGCATGAAGGGATCTTTAGTGCATAATAGCAGAAGATTGACAGCATCACTTTGAGATATGGAAACATCTGTATGGTCGTTACAAGCGGCGTGGCTGCACTGTACTTTGCAGACATAGGCAGCTCTTCAGTATATATTAAGTACATATTCTGCATATATTTTTACTTTCTCTGCCAAGGTTGGTGCTGAAGTGCATTTAGCTGAGAAGCACAGTTGCTTTGAGGAAGGTAATGCAGTTAGATTTGATTTTATTGTTAATTACTGCAGTTGTACTCATGTAATATTATATAAGTTCCTCAGGCACAGTCTCCATTGTGTTTGACATTGTGAATTTGTCCTGTTCTATGGTCACTGGGAGTTTATGAATTACTATGGATTCTGGTGTATCTTTTTACATGCAAACTAGCTCCACACAATTACAGACAACATTTATGAATCCTAACCATCAACTTTCAAGTATGCTTGTGAAAAAGGAAACACTAAACTGGGTAATCAAGCTTGGATAAACTATGAACATTGTACTTTTGTTATTATTTCATGTTCACAACAATGGGAAAATAAAGATAACATTCAGGGCAATATGAACAGGTATTTGAAGGAAATGAACAATAGCTAATATACACAGGAAAAGTAATATAAATAAATCTTTATTTAATATACATACAAACAGTGCCATAAATAAAAAAAAAAACTTGCTGTCTGGACTGGTGCAGTAGAGTGAGACCAAAGAATATGCACCCTGGGAGATAAGGAAATTAATGAAATTTATGGAAGTCCTGATGGTGCCACGTTTTTGCTATATTTTGTGGAATATTTGACTTGGGTGATTCGGGAGGACTAGAGAAAATGTGATATCACTTCTTGCTGATGAGAGTGTGGAAGTCAACCTCATTTAAGTAGTCAGGTAAATTATAAAACTAGCCTGCAAAATGCATCCTTGGCAGAACAGATTCATATATATAAGCTTATTCCAAATAAATCTGACATACAAGACTATATGATATGTATATCACAGCAAAAGTGGTAGATATGATCTGCTTGCACTACAACAGGACCTTTTATTCTTTTCTACTTGTAAATAAGATTGAGAACCTATGTATATGCCACAGTGTGATTAGGATAAAAAATAACTATTTGACAGAAGATAGATGGTTGTGAAAAATAGAGATTATATATTAGAAAAGGTTGAAATAACCTGGGTATCTGCCCTTAGGCTGGCTCTGAATAATGCCTTTATAGAGGTATTCATGAGAGGCTGAATAGTTTTGTAATCTAAGTTAACACTCCAAGAACAATTAAAAAATGGGTATGATTCTCATTAAACTGGATGATTGGCCTACACTGTAATGCCAGAAATTTGTTAGAGAATATTGCAATGTTTTGCATGAAATTAGTGTAGATTTATGAGATCAGGGTAGGATACTAATCGTCACAAAAAATGGAGAGAACTAGGATTAATCATGCTAAGTACTTAATATGAGTAAAAGCTTTGAACAGAGCTATGAAGGTAAAGGCTTTAGACAGTGCTAGTAAATTGTTGGGATGCACAAAGATTATTTGACTGTGTATGTGGGCAATATCAGGGTAGAGACAGGTAAGAAGGCAACAAAACTTACACAGCACCCATGGCATAAGATATGTGGAAAAATAAATGGAGAACTTTAATTGGTAGACCCTGAAGAAGAGGCAATACAGATTTAGCAGAAATAATCAAACCTTTCAAATAATCGCCTACAAAGTACCTTAGGTTCAGGACAGCATTCTGAAGAAGTAGATATGCTTAGGTAATAGAATAAAGAGTAATGAGTAAGCATTACTTTCAAGAAAGTGTGGGTTAAACATGTTATAAACCTTAGTAACAACAGTAGAACAGCTGGAAAACAGGAAGCTGAGGATGCTCAAGAATGTGGAACAGACTCCCCATCCACATAAAACAAAGTTCATCCATATCCATTTTCAGGGGCATGGGGCAGCTTAGATCTATGGATAGGAAGCCGAAAATATACCCCAAGACTGCTCCCTGTACTACTAATGGACAGATGTAGCTCCTAAATGGTTTATCCCCAGAATGGGTCTCTTCAAATTATCTGTGGTATGATCCCAGTTATTCTCATTGGGATAATATATAATTATCAACCATGGGATGGGTAAGGCCTGTCAGTAACTAAATGGGATAGGTTGATTCAAGAACCAAAAGAGAAATTGGCTAGGCTTAAAATGTCTCGAAAAGGCAGCTAGCCTAGTACTTATCTATGAACCTGTGAACCTGTAAAGGAGCAAAAGAGAGTGCTGTGCAAATGATACAGTACAAATGGGCATAGTTAAGGTGGGGACAATAGCAAGGAACTGTTGTTTAGTATGATATACAGTCTCTGTCTATAAGTTGCAGCTCCAAGTTTAATTTTAATATAAGAAAGAACAATTACAGTGATCATTGATACTTTTGAGTCAGATCTGCCATAGAGGCTTTGTTTTTGAAAAACATTTTGCTTCATACCGAGCTAGTCAGCTATGAATAATTTTAGGCTACATGCTTTTCCAGCACCTAAAGGGTGTCATAACTCTAACACAGGCTGAGTCTGTTTTGTAGAGAGTAGAGATTAAAATCGCTTATTAATATGTGAGCAGTCATATTTTTTAAAAAAAAGTTTATCTGCTTTATACTTTGAATAAATTCTGGACAGAATTTAAATTTAATTTCCCTGTCTTCCTCACTTTACTGCTTTAAAGCTACACTTGAATAGCAAAGAAAATAAATTAAGAACAAAAAATAATAAAATAGGCAAGAAAGTTAAAGAGAAAAACACTTTTCGCCTGAGATGGTTCTAATCTTGTTGATTAAAAGTGCTGGGAATTACAGCAACCAGGCATTTCAATCAAGCAGTGTAAATTGCAGTTCAGTTAATAAATTAAATCACGCAGGAATTATCTCTGCAGCTCTGTTTGAGAATCTAATTTGGAAAGCTGTCTGTATTGATTTGCAAGGTGCTGTGGCATTGCTAATTATCGGAACAGTACTTAGACGTACAGAAAAAAAGTGAAGCAGGAGATGGCTGTAGTTACACTACTGAGCTGCAGCTGTGTAAGCTGTGTCCAGTTTGATTGTTCCACTCACGGAAATAAGTTTACAAGAATTATACTTGATTTCATGTACTACACTTGACAAACTATTCATAACTAAAATAAGAATTTATGTATTTGTTCTTTATTAAATGGTCTTGTCAGGGGAAAGACTGATTCTTTAAGTTGTGACAGTGCAGTGGTATCCCTTCTCTTCCTCTTCATAGTTTGCTTTTCTAAGTGCGTTATATTCAGTACCCTTTAATACTGACCCTTTTCCACAGATCCGTTGTTTATTTTCCATATCACCTTTATGTAATAGATACAAATCTCAAACACTCTGCTGTATGTTGTTCCGCAAATTACCTCATATAGCACATTATTTTCGGCCAAAGGACCCAGGATAATATTTGGCATGAAATTTGGGCTTTAATAGTTTGTGAAGTACTGAGAGGCCTTCAAGGAAGTCCAGGATTTGCCTATTATTTTATTCATGTATTATTGTTTCCTGTACCTCTGACTCTTCAGTAGTCAGTAATATTCAAGGTTGTGTGCATCACTATATCATGACACATGTCCTGTGATGTCTGCCTACTGAGAATCTAGGATATGATAACATGAGAGGAAGTAGCACAGTACAACTAGTAAACCTCATTAATGAGATATTCCTCCTCCACCAATACCAAACATTCATATATATATATATATATATATATATATATATATATATATATATATATATGTGTGTGTGTGTACATATATACATACATACATATACACACACACACACACACACACACACATACATATATAAATATATAAAGAGAGAGAGCAAAGAAGACTGTTATTATTAACAAAACAGTCTGAGCCCGTCATTTTAGTTAATTTTAGGTTTATTTTACAATCTCAACAGAAAAGAAAAAATTGTTTGCCTTTAGACTTGTGGAAAGGTAAACCAAAACAAGGCATGCAGTTCATATTCACTGTTGCTTCACTTCATAGCTCCATTTTTTGCTATGGTGCAATTAAAAAAAGAAAAACAAAATACTTACAGAAAGTTAACAGTTTGACCAGCATAGCAGTCCAGCAGTCTTTCATGCTTAGAGACATCAGCTTACTAGCACAAAATAGAAACAGTTCTTCTAGTCTTTTTTGATGTATGGTAGTAACACACTTTTTTTCTTTATGTCAGAATCTTTCACCAGGATTAAAGAACCAGCAGACATCCTGAATTCTGCTAGAATACTCCTAACGTCTGTAGTTAGACTTCTTTACCCAGCCATCTTGGTTGTGATTCATCTGGCATACTCCACTTGAATGTGGAACCTTCGTCTTTGCACACTCTTCTTCAAGGTACACTGCTTCCAAGCACTAGACTAGTATGCTGTATAAACAATCCCTTCCTGACATTATAGTAAGAACAGGCTTCTTTCTTCCGATCAGAATACTTACTTCTCCAGCCTCACCTGGATTACAGAATGTTATGTCTGCTAGAAAAGTCTTTCAAACTTCTTTAGTTACACATTATCCATCCAGGTATCTTGATTGAGATTCTCCTAGCCCACTCCACAGGAACCTGAATCCTAACTCAATGCATTACTAACACTCTTAGTATGCAGGTTATTTACCTTTGAGACCTGCCTCCTTCTTATTTTGCTTTTAGGGAAAGTGTGTATGTGCTCATATTTGTTTATTGAAACCATGTAACATAGTTATCCTTTGTTGACCAAGTTAGTCCCACTAGGCTAGTAGCGTGGTATTTATACTATTAGGGGAAATTTGGCCAGGGCATTTGAGAACTTTCCGTACTCTTTTTAATAGGTGCCACAGGATCTTTTACATACACCTTAGCTACCACCAACTCAAGCAGATAGGGCCTTGATGTAACATTTCATGCAAATGACGAGACACTCAGCATTGCAGCACCCCCCCCCCCTTTGGTGCAATGCAGTGTTAGTAATCTGTCTTCCTGGTGTGGGAATAAAACCTGCATCCTTCTGCACTAATGGAAAGTATGATATCTGTTGTGCCACTGACATTTATGTGTGTGTTACTTTCAGTTGATTTATCATTTTATTTAAACATAAGTGGTCTGAAATTGATCTAATAACAGTTTATCCAGTTACAGCTCTGATAATAAGGGAAGCTTATGATTTTTTGATTACTGGTATTATTTTTTTTTACAGATTAATAAGTAATATTGTAGTTTTCTTTATAAGTAATATTGTAGTTTTCTTTATGAGAGTATGTTGGATTGTGCAAGCTGGTGATGCACTTTCAATGTTTTTTTTTCCCCTTTTTTCCACTGTATTGAGACGTGGGTTAGGGGTGGTGGCGCAGGAGGGCTTTCTCTTCCCCCTGTAAAAAACATATTTTTCTCCACTTTTATGTTTTTTGACTTATGGTAGAATTAAGTGAAGTTTTTGTTAGATCAGTTTTGTTTCAGTCACTTGTGTTTTGATATTGTGTGTGTAGATCAAATGTCATAAATTTATGTATATATATATATATATATATATATATATATATATATATATATATATACACACACACACACACACACACACACACACACACAAACTCGGCTATTTTTGTTTCATTTCCCACTTCATCGAATATGTGATGGAAGAATTTGTGGAATGCATCATGTGTTTGCTGTGTTTTTTATGCGTTTATGGTGTTTGCGTTTGCTTGGGTACTGCATGTTTGTATGTATCTGTGTGTGTGAGAGAGAGAAATAAACAGATGGCATTGAAGTAAAAATGCGTGTATGTATGTTAGTGTGAAAATGGGTGAGGGAATGTAAGGGCATTTGATGTAAGAATGCTAGACAGTGAGGCTGAGGCAGTGTTTCCTTTTCCTCACTGTTGTGGAATCTCTGTGTTGGTATATATAATGTCACAGGGGTTGGGGGTATGGGAAGCTTTGTCTCCTTGCAAAAAGTGTTTTGTTTGTGTATGTGTGTGTTTTCTTTAGCTTGTTTTTTGTGTAGTTGATTTTTTTGACTACATATGTTTTTGGGAAACTGGTTTCATTAGTATGTGATATATGATTTGCTCCTATATATGAATCTATGACAGACCCTTGAAGTAGCAAAACTTCAAATGCACGTTATAGACGTAACACTTTTCGAATCACAGGAATTCAAATACACACTATTTTGAATCACAGAGATTCAAAGAAAAACAAAATCTGCTTTTTAGAGGGGCAAGCCCCCCCCTACACCCACCACTCCTCCTACTAATTATATATATCAGCTTCAAGACTTGCAATACAGTGGAGTAGGTAAATTCCCCAGTCCCCACTGTACCACGATGTTCTTCTTTCGGCTTTTCCCAGTTAGGGGTCGCCACAGCAGAACTCCGGTCCGCTAATGATTGGCAGTAGATTTTTACGGTGCCGGGGTGCCAGCTCGACGCCCAACCATCAACGAAGGCACACCCATTCACGCATGTCTTTCGAATGCCACTCAACCGCGGGGAGGACATGCAGACTCCACACAGAAGGTGCTCCAGCCGAGAATCAAACGGGAGAACCTCTTACTGTGAGGCGACAACGCTACCGCTGCACCACCGCGGCTTTTGGAAAAAAAAGCCAGTGCTTGCAATCAGCTGCTTTTCGATCAACTATACTGGCTTTTTTTTTACTTTGAGAAGTTGACTTCTCGATGGATTGTAGGAAACTCATATAGATAAATAGGTAGACGTACACATATGTGTAATTGTCTGTGTGTGTGTGTGTGTGTGTATATATCTATATCTATATCTATATCTATATATATATATATATATATATATATATATATATGTGTTAAGTTGCCTATCTCGCCTTCATTCTTGCTGGATGAGTTTGGAGCCGATCCTCGGCTCCGACTCGGCCTTCTACTAAAGCTCGAGAGCTATTTACCAGCTCGAGGCCTCCCCATATCCCACAATGCTAGGCGTCAGATACCCAGATCTCATTTGCTGCTTCAGCTACAAGGTTGCGATTTTACCGGCTCCAGGTCATATAAATCTTTTCTTGGGTTATTACCTTTAAATTTTTCATATATTATCTTGTATTTAGAAATCCTTCCCCCTAGTTTTAATTAGATTGTGTCCCCTTTTTGATATCCCACTCAGAAACTCGTTTTTTGTTGTTAGAGAGTTTCTCCCCCCCCTCCCCCCACCCTTTAGGGTAGTGTTAGGCCTTGTTAGATAATTAGTATTTTCTTGTATATTTATATATATATATTTGTTAATAGTAGGGTAGTTGTGTGGCTATAGTTTTATAGTTAGTTATCTAGTGCGTGTGTGTTGTGTTTAAGCACTAGTTACCTTTTTCCCTTTGGTATCCCATTTTTGTATTACGTCTAAAGATACCAAAGTTTCAGGTTTCAAGAAGTGTGACTCGTGCTGTCAGAAAATGTCTCTGACAGACGGTCACACTTCTTGTGTTTATTGCTTGGGTCCCCTACACCTGCAGGACTCTTGCTCGGTCTGCCACGCCTTCAGCCCAAGAGTCCTGCAGGAGCGTAGGAACAAGCTCATTTTGAGAGGCTTCTTAAGCCAGAGGGATCCCCGGCTAAGCCTCCGTCGGGAAAATACTTAAAGCCCGCCAAACCATCGGCTCCCTGTTTGGAGCCGTCGCCGAGCAGAGCTTCTGCCTCCTCGTTGATTCCGGCTGGAACCGACATCTCGAGACCTCAGTCGGCTTCTCTGAGCCGAAAACGTTCATGGTCCCCATCTATAGAGTCTGTCTCTTCGGCTCCGAGGTCTCCATTGCTTCAGTCGGAGCGAAGCCGTAGGTCCCACTCCTCTCGGTCTTCCAGGCTATCCGATCATAACTTGGAGATGGTGGTCAGTAGGCTTCTAAAGTCACAGGCCCTGGCCAAAATTTTGACAAGCCTTCTCAACAGACTGTGGCTACCCCTGTGTCTTCTGCAGTTCCTCCTCCGACTCTACCACTGTGTTCGGAGCCGGAGCTCGTTGGGGCTCGAATCGTAGGTACATCGGAGCCGATACCACAGCTATCGGCTCCCTCGTCGGCTCCGATCTCTTCATTGGTTCTGTCCTTGGAGGGATCCAGGCGCCGAGACTCCCTCGTCGGCTCTGAGGGGGGCGAGTGGCATCGGACCCTTGTCCGACCCCGTTCTCCCTCTCGGTGCCTCAGTGCATGTGAGCTTGGCCCCGACATTGGCCTCGGAGCCATCCCTCTCGGTGCCGGGAGGGGTTCACATCTCTTCGGAGCGGGAACCCTCTTCTCTGCCTGATAGGGGCGCCTTCGAGGTCATGAGGAGTGTGCTGACTGCTATGTCGGCTCCACGATCGGCCCCTTCGGCTCCTTCCCCCATGGTGCCTGCATCGGTCTCTGTCCACCCTCCTGACCCCAAGCGTGGAGAACAGACGCTCCAGGTCACCCCATTCGGCGTATCTTCCTCTTCCGTGGCCTCCCCTGATCATTCAGAGGAGCCCCCTCAGAAGAGAAAATGTAAGAGGAAACATGCTGACTCCCCCGAGTCAGTCACGTCTGATACTGGCTTGGAGGATTCAGAAGGGTCCCCAAGGTCCCCCTCTGAGGATGTCTCCTTTTCTGACATCCTTGAGATCCTTAGGCAGAGGGGGAACTGGACTGCCCTTAACCCTTCTGAGGACGAGTCGGTGTACCTGGACGCGTTTGGTTCTCGCCCTTCCACCTCCTGGGTGTCTCCACCTTTCGACCCGCTCATGGAAGTGGTGGCTCAGAAGGCATGGACAGCCCCGGACACAGTGGAACCAACTCCCCACAGGCCCACTAAGTTCAATACAGCCCCATCTGACAAAGAATTTCTGAAAAAAGGTGTCCCTGTTGATGCCATGGTGGTGGCAGCAGCCACTAAGAAGGAGTTGGCTGACCCTTCGGTGTCTGTCCATCCACCTAATAAAGAATCTAGGACAATGGACTGGTACGGGAAGCGGATGTTTTCTTCAGCGACTTTTTCCATGCGGTTGCTGAACTATCTGTGCCATTTCACCCGCCTTCAAAGGGATCTTCTCAAGGAACTGGGTGATACCCTTCAGGATCCATCAGCTGCGGGGTCTCAGGATAAGATTAACTCCCAGCTGGCGACCCTTAACTCTGTAGTCAACTCCTCCATGCGGCTCACTTCTTGGGGCGAGTAGGGCCGCAGGTACAGACGTGGCTTTGAGAAGACATGCCTGGATGCGGTTATGTAACTTTGCTGACCCCTTTAAGGCGTCCTTCACCAATACCCTCTTCGATGGTTCGGCCTTGTTTGGACCACAGGTGAAGGATACCCTTACCAGGTGTGAGCAGGAAGGCAAGACTCTCTCTGCCATGGGAGTCCGTTTTTCTACTCCCTCTAGACCATACCCTAAAGGTCAGAAGAGTGGAAAAATGTGGTTTCGGAAACCCCAGCGAGTCATGCCTGACACACGTGGCGAATTTCCCTCCAGGGGCAGAGGAAGGAACAATAATAGACGCTGCCCGAGGGGCAGAGGGGGTCCGCAAAATCAGGGTAGCAGAGAATCTTTCTCTGACAAACCCTTTCAGCACCCCTGAGGGGCTGCCCGACTGTCCACCTTCGGAGGCAGTCAGGGGAAGATTGTCACTGTACCCAGAAGCCTGGCAACTCCTCACACAAGACAAATGGGTACGGTCTATCATATCCGAAGGTTACAAAATCCCCTTTGTCCACACCCCTGTACAAACAAACAAGTCCCTTCCAGATGTTCCACCCGGTCTAAGGGAACAAGCAGTACTAGAAATTTCAAAACTGCTAGAAAAAAGGGCCATCCAGGCAGTCCCAGCAGACCAGCAAGGATCCGGGATTTACTCCAAGTTCTTTTTGGTACCAAAAAAGACAGGGGACTGGAGACCCATTTTGGATCTCAGCAGGTTAAACAAATCTGTTCAAAGAACGAAGTTCTGGATGGTCACGCTTCAGTCCATTCTACCCTTTTTGGGTCAGGACAATTGGATGTGCTCCATAGACTTTCAGGATGCCTACTACCATATCAAAATGGACAGACGCTCCAGAAGGTTTCTCCACTTCTGGCTGGGAGCCAGTCACTATCAATTCAGAGCCCTGCCCTTTGGTCTCACCACAGCCCCCGGGGTGTTCACCAAATGCATGGCAGTGGTTACGGCTCACCTGAGACTGCGAGGATTCCAGGTGTTTCCATATCTAGATGATTGGCTCCTAACTGCTTCCACCAGGCATCAGCTACTGCGAGCCAGGGATTATACCATCCAAACTTGCTCCGAGCTAGGTATCTCTATAAACTTTGAAAAGTCTGCATTGTCGCCTTGTCAGTCTATAACCTTTATAGGCGCAAGATTAAATACAAAAGAGCTGTCGGCAAAACTTCCCTTAGAAAGAGTATCAGACATTCGCCAACATGTCCAGACCTTACTACAGTGCAAGAGAATTCAGGCCAGATTTGTACTGAAAACCTTGGGTCTCATGGCAGCAGCAATCACATTACTTCCCCTGGCTGGTTTTCACATGCGGATTCTTCAGTGGATGCTTTTTACCCAATGGTCTTTTCAACAGCTTCCGATGTCTCGCAACATAATAATCACCCAGTCATGCAAAGACCACCTTTCTTGGTGGATGGTCTCCTCTCAAGTACTTCAAGGCAGACCGTTTGTTCTTCCTCCTCCTGTTGCCATGATGACAACGGATGCCTCCCTGATTGGGTGGGGGGGGGCATTTTCAGGGCAGGACTGTCCAGGGCACTTGGCAACCCCTAGAGTACCACCTGCACATAAATGTCTTGGAGATGAGAGCAGTACTTTTGGTGTTGCAAGCTCTTCAGGACTCTGTACCCTCCGGGACTATTGCAATTCAGACAGACAGAGTATGTCTGTAGTGTGGTACATCAACAAGCAAGGCGGAACCAGGTCCTATCACTTATGTCGAGAAGCACTCAGACTCTGGCAGTGGGTGATCTCCTCTCAACGGTTTCTGATAGCAACGCACATCTCCGGGAAGTCCAACGTCATAGCAGACAGGTTAAGCAGAGCTATTCTCATGCCTCACGAGTGGTCTCTCAATCAGTTAGTAGCGAACAAAATTTCCACAGATGGAGTCAACCTCGCTGCGACCTTTTCGCAACCCCTCTCAACAGCAAGTGCGATGACTTCTTCACTCTCTTCCCCCTCCCCGGCCACTCCCCCAGAGATGCTGTAGTTCACGATTGGCCCCGGGGTCTTCTGTATGCATTCCCACCTTTTCCCACCTTTTCCCTTAATTCCCAAACTAATTCAGAAAGTGACTGCATTGGGATCCAGGATGATCCTCATTGCCCCTTACTGGCCTCGACAAATTTGGTTCCCATTCCTGCATCGTCACCTGCTGGAGCAGCCTTGGAATCTGGACCCAGTGCCAGACCTCTTGGTCCATCAGTCGGGTGAGCTGCACCAATCCCTTCAGTCTCTCAACCTCATAGCTTGGTTGCTCCACTTCCAACCTTAGCCAGGCTTCCACA